>NC_092152.1:45928956-46006601 GCF_045791955.1 Oncorhynchus clarkii lewisi | reverse complement strand
AGAGATAAGTGTTATCATTGCACCAGGCATTTAGAGCATTAAGGCATTTGCATGTTTTTGATTAACGCTGTGTGTGACCGAGTAACAAATTGTGTATTTTGATGCGTGTTTGATTGTAAAAGACAAAAAACAGAGTGTTTTCAAAAATAAACGGTAGTCTTATTTTGTCTTGAGTAAAAGGTTCTCTCAAAGACAGTTAACGGCACGGGAGATAACAACTCTGACACTCCCCGCTACCGGGACACTGGAAACGGAGACTAACACTCTATGACAGAATGAGTTACCATTAAAAGACAAGGAGGAAGGTGTGTCCAGTAGTGATTCATTTAATTGTCTTATCGATCTATCTAAGTTTTATTTTCCAAGCGATACATAGCCGACGGGCAGAGTAGTGAGACTAAGTTGACTAAAGGTCTTCACACTTTAAACTAGATACATCACAGAGGGGAAACATTCAACCACAGGGAAATCATATAGAGACTGGTAGGGCTAGTGCTTAATAATAACTCAAGGACCAATTAGTGGTGAAGCAAAGAGTCTAGAGGATAAAGGTGGGGTTCACACATCCCAGCTAGAGCTTGACCGTTGAGAGTGACAAGGCAAAAGACCTCTCTACGCGGACAACGCTTCGATATAGAAAGAGAGGCAGGGCTACGCGAGCAGTCCTGGTTATACCGAGATAACCTGAAGTATCTATAGTGCCCTGTCCAATCCAGGGAACGGGACGCTAACCACCTCTAGCACCCCGCTGCCGGCCAAGGGGCGGGGCTGAAGGTTTCGTATCGCGACAAGGGGCAAGAGAGGAGTGAGCGCTACGCATAGAGAAGGTATAGCTGTTTATGCATGGTTCTCATTAAATCCTGTCTCTAGGGAGTTTCCTAAGGATAGAGTAACAACATTAGCTTGGGGAGTTTCCTAAAGAAACGCAGGTGTATCAGCGACTGGTTTATGACCCTAGATATGAATATGTAACCCCTCCCTCCCTCTCCCTACGTCTCTCTTGGTGTCCCACTTTCCCCTACCCCTGAACCCACCTTGGAGGAGCCAACTATTATCCCTGACCCGGATGAGTTTGTCCCCCCTGCCCCTCCCCCCTCCTACTTTTCAAACTTCTACTCCTACACACCACGGCTGGCTCGCAGGATGTTTGGGGACAGTGTGACACCACTACCTCATATCTATGGTGCCAGGATTAAAGGAGTAGAGGTGTTCAGTCCTTTAGACCCACCCCCTCCCTACGAAGCTGTTACTGGAGGCTCCGCCCTGGACACCGCAACACAGGTACTTACAGCAGATTACATTTATATAATTTTATGGATACCTTGAAAGTAGACTATGGATTTAGATAGTCATTCAGTTACAGCTTAGCATTAGCATTGTTTAGTGCAAAACAATGGGAATGGCTGGCCCCCATCCAGTCAGCATGCTCCAAGTTGTATTCCAACAAAAACTCAGTAACTTCAAATCAAGTAATGCAGCAATGTGATACCTTAGAGTTGTAAACACTTTGTATTGATAGTTGCAGGGTTGGAGTCAATTTGGAATTTCTGAGTTCAATTCAAACAATGCATTTAAATTGAATTGGCCATAAGAAGCAGAATTTTAATTGAAGGAATTGGAATGGAATTCAAACCAATTCAAACCATGGAGCATGAAAGTTTGGTTCATTTGACAATTATTTTATCAAAAGGATATGCAACATATTAATGCATACTATTTAAAATATTAGTTTGGAATTATTCCACATTTTGTTACAGCCTGAATTCAAAATTAGTTAAATATATTTTTTATAACAAAGTGAAAAGTTTTAGCAAATTTTTTGAAACTAAAATACAGATTTAATTGACATACATTATCAGTCAAAAGTTTGGACACACCTACTCATTTAAGGGTTTTTCTTTATTTTTACTATTTTCTACATTGTAGAATAATATTGAAGACATACAAACTATGAAATAACACATATGGAATCATGTAGTAACCAGGCCAGGTCATCTGATGCAGCACTCCATCACTCTCATTGGTCAATTAGCCCTTACACAGCCTGGAGTTGTGTTCGGTCATTGTCCTGTTGAAAAACAAATGATTGCCCCACTAAGCGCAAACCAGGTGGGATGGCGTATTTGCTGCAGAATGCTGTGGTATCCATGCTGGTTAAGTGTGCCTTGAATTCTAAATAAATCACTGACAGTGTCACCAGCAAAGCACCCCCACACCATCAACTCCTTCTCCATGCTTCATGGTGGGAACCACACATGCGGAGATCATCCGTTCACCTACTCTGCATCTCACAAAGACACAGCGGTTGGAACCAAAAATCTCAGATGTGGACTCATCAGACCAAAGGACAGATTTCCAACAGTCCATTGCTCGTGTTTTTTGGCCCAAGCAAGTCTCTTCTTATTATTGGTGTCCTTCAGTAGTGGTTTCTCTGCAGCAATTGGACCATGAAGGCCTGATTCACGCAGTCTCCTCTAAACAGTTGATGTTGAGATGTGTCTGTTACTTGAACTCTGTGAAGCATTTATTTGGGCTGGAATTTCTGAGGCTGGTAACTCTAATGAACTTATCCTCTGCAGCAGAGGTAACTCTGGGTCTTCCTTTCCCGTGGCGGTCCTCATGAGAGACAGTTTAATCATTACCTCTTGATAGTTTTTGCAACTGCACTTGAAGAAACTTTCAAAGTTCTTGATATTTTCCGGATTGACTGACCTTCATATCTTTCACAGATTATTGTATGTGTGGGGTACTCCTGAACTTATTGAAGCTTGTCATAACAAAGGGGTTGAATACTTATTGACCCAAGACTAGGGCTGTGGCAGCCAGTGAATGTCAAACAAATAACTGTCAGTCTCATGATAATTGACCAATAATTAACATAAACACATGTAGCATCTCCTGGCTTCCACACATAGCCTACAAGCCATTTTAGTCTAATAGATCCATGTAATATAGTCTAAACCTTCACAATAAATCCATTATTTATTTTAGACAGGTCTATAGAAGCATGATATGAAGAAAATGTAGTCTATTTCAGAAGAAATTAATTGCATACTCTAAATTGTCCTTAAATTGTTCCTAATGTGGCTGTGCCAAATGGCTGTGGGCTACACTAGTTCATTTAGCAGACAAGATTTGCCTATAATTCCGTGGCATTATTTGATATTATTTTATAGTATGAAGAATACAATTGAACAAAGCTGAATAAAATTTAAATATTTTCTCCAAACATTTGAGGGAGTGTGCACATGCGTCTATTCTGTGTTAAGCTGTTAATAAAGAAATAGGTACTCCTATATGCTTAATTTAGAGTCACTAATGTAACTTTAGTTGTTCTACAAACGTCGGGCTATATGTTTTGATGTTTAATACATTGTAAGGCTGCATGATTCTAATGATGGAAAAATTCGCTTGAAAGGCATGAGCTCTGCGTTGTTTTTTGCGCAGGCTGTACACACTCCAATAGTCTCTCATTCACAATTTGACAAACACTTGATAATGCCACGAATTTCACAGCAGCATTCCCTTTGTGGCCATAATGCACCCTAAAAAAAAAACATGCCTTTTGCGGACCGGAGTGCTGCGTTGTATCCTTCTCCCTGAGTGTGCTACGCAATCCGAAGCGTCTCTCACTCACACTGCTTTCCGTCAGGTGATCGGGGAAGCAACTGCGTGCGTCCTTATCCAATTCCGAGGTGCATACTGAAAATATTGGAAGAACTGTCAACCAAAAGATGAGTATGCCTAACAAACAGAAAAAGCACTAGCCTATGTCAATCTACTCTCCCTCATAGTACAAAAGTCGATCTATTCCACGCAATAAATACATATTCCAAACATAGTCTGGGACAGTTGAGGGATGCGATAGATCCCAAATTAATACAACCACTAGCATTAAAAAAACAGTTTTATACAATGTGGCTGACGCAACAGATCAGAACAATTAGCTTAAAATGTTGATAATCTGTTAGGCTATTTCTTCGCAATATAAGCGCAGCAATGCGCTCATGCTAGTAGGCTGTAAGCGGAAAACACCATTATCAAAAGTGATCACAAATGCAATTATGTATGTAATGCTTTTATTATAAATGTGCATTTTTATGGTGAAAATCATCTTCCCCAAACTTGAAACTCACGCGCTGCTTATATATGCCAGTTAGGCTCCACACCCTTGTAAAGCGGATTTATGTGCTTAATTTAAAAAGTTATTTGGCCACTTTAGTTGTGAAGGCATTGTTTCATTCACAAGTGAAAATAATAATAATATATGATTCACAATAGGCTAATATTCTCACCGTTCAGAATATTCTTGATTTAATCTTGTCTTTACATATACTAAATAGTATATGTGTGACATTTGTTTAGATTTAGAATGGACCATTATCATGCACCTGTATCGAAACAGGGGCAGCGAAAAAATACATGTCATCTATGCACTTCCAGTTGAAGTCAGAAGTTTACATACACTTAGGTTGGAGACATTAAAACTCATTTTTCAACCACTCCACAAATTTCTTGTTAACAAACTACAGTTTTGGCAAGTCGGTTAGGACATCTACTGTGTGCATGACATAAGTAATTTTTCCAACAATTGTTTACAGACAGATTATTTCACTTAAAATTCATCTTATCACAATTTCAGTGGGTCAGAAGTTTACATACAATAAGTTGACTGTGCCTTTAAACAGCTTGGAAAATTCCAGAAAATGACATTCAAGGGTTTTTCTTTAGAAGCTTCTGATAGGCTAATTGACATAATTTGAGTCAATTGGAGGTGTACCTGTGGATGTATTTCAGGGCCTTCCTTCAAACTCAGTGTCTCTTTGCTTGACATCATGGGAAAATCTAAAGAAATCAGCCAATGTTACGCCCCTGAAAACAGGGGAGAAATAATCACGAGTGTGATACGGTGTTGTATTCTCAATTCAACTTAGTGTAATCATTTCACAAAAGTAACACATTACAAAACAATAGAAAACCCATTATACAACTAACACAGCAAAATATCTTATTAACAACGTACATGTTCATTCACAATCGACATAAAATGGCAGCTACTCTCAGTACGATGCTATTCTTCACTTCAACCGAGCAGGGCTAATATTACTCTCTTCAAACTTAACTCTAACTTCCTCAAGACGTTACTATAAGACACACCTTAACCACTCTTGACATGTTAGCGAGTTATAACATTTAAATTATTATTTTTATCATCAATAAAGTACCTGAAAACAGGGGAGAAATAATCACGAGTGTGATACGGTGTTGTATTCTCAATTCAACGTAGTGTAATGAGAAAAGACCGCGATTTTCCCCAGGAATATGGGTGGAGACCAGAGCAATCGATCTCCGGCTCATAGATTAAGAGCATTTCGTAGATCATAGATGAACATTTTTAGGCACCACAAAATAAAGTAATCAATATAACGTTTACACATTACTCTCAATTCTTACCCTTTGACAGATTTTAACGTTAACACAATTATATGAATGTTATTAATCTCTATCAACTAATACTGAATGCATATTTTTAACCTTAGATGTTTTACGATCCTCACATACTATAAACTTACTAATACTTTTTAATGTATAACAGGCTATGAATGTTTCCTTTAACCTGTCACACCAAGACCTCAGGAAAAAAGTTGTAGACCTCCACAAGTCTGGTTCATCATTGGGAGCAATTTCCAAATGCCTGAAGGTACCACGTTTATCTGTACAAACAATAGTGTGAAAGTATAAACCCCATGGGACCACGCAGCCATCATACCGCTCAGGAAGGAGACGCATTCGGTCTCCTTGAGATTAACGTACTTTGGTGCAAAAGGTGCAAATCAATCCCAGAACAACAGCAAAGGACCTTGTGAAGATGCTGGAGGAAACAGGTACAAAGTATCCACAGTAAAACAAGTCCTATATCGACATAACCTGAACGGCCGCTCAGCAAGGAAGAAGCCACTGCTCCAAAACCGTCATAAAAAAAAGCCAGGCTTACGGTTTGCAAATGCACATGGGGACAAAGATTGTACTTTTTGGAGAAATGTCCTCTGATGAAACAAAAATAGAACTGTTTGGCCATAATGACCATCGATATGTTTGGAGGAAAAAGGGGGAGGCTTGCAAGCTAAAGAACACCATCCCAACCGTGAAGCACGGGGTTGGCAGTAACATGTTGTGGAGGTGCTTTGCTGCAGGTGGGACTGGTGCACTTCACAAAATAGATGGCTTCATGAGGAAGGGAAATTATGTGGATATATTGAAGCAACATCTCAAGACATTAGTCAGGAAGTTAAACCTTGGTCGCAAATTTATTTATTTTTCACCTCTATTTAACTAGGCAAGTCAGTTAAAAACAAATTCTTATTTTCAATGACGGCAAAGGAACAGTGGGTTAACTGCCTGTTCAGGGGCAGAACAACAGATTTGTACCTTGTCAGCTCGGGGATTTGAACTTGCAACCTTCCGGTTACTAGTCCAACGCTCTAACCACTAAGCTACCCTGTGGTTAGTGGCCATCACAAAGCCCTAACCTCAACCCTACAGAAAATGTGTGGGTAGAACTGAAAAAGCATGTGCGAGTAATGAGGCCTACAAACCTGACTCAGCTACACCATCTCTATCAGGAGGAATGGGCCAAAATTCACCCAACTTATTGTGGGAAGCTTGTGGAAGGCTACCCGAAACGTTTGACGCAAGTTAACTAATTTAAAGGCAATGCTACCAAATACTAAGTGAGTGTATATAAACTTCTGACCCACTGGGAATGTGATGAAAGAAATAAAAGCTGAAATAAATCATTCTCTCTACTATTATTCTGACGTTTCACATTCTTAAAATAAAGTGGTGATCCTAATTGACCTAAGACAGGGAATTTTTACTAGGATTAAATGTCAGGAATTGTGAAAATCTGAGTTGAAATGTATTTGGCTAAGGGGTATGAAAACTTCTGACTTAAACTGTAAATAGCGAATGGAAGATGCTTTCCCCCGTGGTTTATTCTCATGCCAGCCAAATAGGCTATACTCCTGTGCTAAATATAAGCAATATGCTTAATATTAGGAAAGGTGAGAAATAAATATAGTAGGCCTAGCCTATAGAACGATGATGGGATCCTCCTCTTTTTATTAGTGGCCATCAGTCAGTTTTTTTCCTGCGATTGCATAGCCTATAGAAATGTTGCGCAACATGAGCTCATGGGCTCTCATGAAGTGTTTGATTAGATTTTCAAAAAGACTTGTATAGATGTCAGAATTATTAGAGGGACAATAGAATGCTGAGTACAAGGCAAGTTAGCAAGTTTGGTAGGCTACTAATTACCAGCAGCATCAGAGCTTGGAGAATCCTAATTATGGTGACTAAACGGTCATGTGGAATTTGACTGCCTTCATGGCTTGTGACCGCTGGTTTGGTGGTAATACGGTCACCGCAACAACCCTACTAAAGACATTTCAGCTTTTGATTTGTTTGTTTTGTAAAAATGTAAAAGAAAAACATTTCTACTTTGACATCATGGGATATTACATTCAGACTGTAACAATAAAATGTGGAAAAAATCCATATTGAATATTTTCTGGAGACACTAATTGATAACAGAATAACAGTATTTTTTCTTTGTCATGATATTAGATTGTTCCCTTCCATACTGCAGTGTTTGATATAATCAATTCTGGGAAATGTATTTTGATATTTAAAAACATTAAGGGAACTATGAACTGTTATAGACAACCCACAACAATGTTAGAATATTTCCAGGGCACTATAATTCTAGAAAATTGATTTAAGAGAATGTGTTTTATATTTCTAAAACTCATTCTCCTAAAATATATATATATGTATATTATTCTAACATGTTGTAGGTTGTCTATCATAATTCATAGTTAATACTCAGAATACATTTCCCAGAATGCATTATAAATGTTTCCCAGAATGCATTCCCAAAAATGTTACAACCTTATGCTACACGGTATTGGTAACTATACGTGAAGTCAAAATAAACATTTCTATGGTGATGTATCAAGGCACAAGGTGAGACCCAAATGCAGACACAGGAGGCAGAATGGTCAGGCAGGCGGGTACAAAGTCCAGAAACATGCAAGGGTCAAAACCGGAGGACTAGAAAAAGGAGAATGCAAAAAAGCAGGAGAAGGAGAAAACCGCTGGTTGACTTGGAAACATACAAGACGAACTGGCACAGAGAGACAGGAAACACAGGAATAAATACACTGGGGAAAATAAGTGACACCTGGAGGGGGTGGAGACAATCACAAGGACAGGTGAAACAGATCAGTGCGTGACAGTAGAATAAATAGTGCATTTGAGTCTAAATTAATTAAATGAATTAAATTCTACTTCCTTTAATTCAAATTCTATTAATTCTGCTTCCTGTGGGGTGTGGCCAATTCATATTCAAGAATTGAATTGAAATTAAATGGCAATTCACAACTGAATTCAGAATTGACCCCAACCCTGGATAATTACTTTTATTGTTTGTTTCATAACTGTGTGGTTTATTAATGTCTCCCAATCTCCAGTTACAGTATAATATTGAATGACTATGTTATCTTCAGGAGACAGAGATTCAGATTCCCGTGACGGATCTGACAGAGTTGACAGAAGAGTTGAATAACAGCTCAGAGGCGGGTACTTCAATTAGAGGTAGGACACAAGGATGGATGGATTGATGGACCGACATACTGTAATAAAGTTGAGAGAGAGGTGGGACAAGTACTGGGTTGGGCAGAGTAGTGTAGCATAGTGCATTAAGCGGTATGGCGTCAGAGGTCTGAACATACCAAAACACAACCACAATGTAAGATATTTTATTAGATATTAAAATTCATAGGACAATGTGGCCCATATCAAAAAATTATATTGACAGATATTTTAACATGTATTTAATTATATGTAAATTGCAGATATATAAATATATGTTTAAGCCTTATATGAACATATATTTAAATATTAACCAGCAGGTCTCCTATGTAGAGGCAGTGAAAATAGCTGAAGGAGTAAGAAGTGAGATGGCCGTGGATGTCCCACAGTCTGCAGCGAGTGCCATGCAAGAGAAGGATCCCGACACATTAACAGTGGATAAAAAATATTATGAAAAACCAGCATTGTAATTTAGAATTCCGTAAAGTAAGTGTGGAAGATGTGAAAAAAGTATTGTTGTCCGCCAACAATGACAAGCCACCGAGGTCTGACAACTTGGATGGAAAATTACTGAGTATAATAGCGGACGATATTGCCACTCCTATTTGCCATATCAATTTAAGCCGAATTTAAGCCCTAAGTGTGTGCCCTCAGGCCTGGAGGGAAGCAAAAGTAATTCCGCTACCTAAGAATAGTAAAGCCCCCTTTACTGGCTCAAATAGCCGACCAATCAGCCTGTTACCAACCAATAGTACACTTCTAGAAAAAATTGTGTTTGACCAGATTCAATGCAAATCGACAACAGACTTTCAGCACGCTTGTAGGGAAGGACATTCAACAAGCACAGCACTTACATAAATGACTGATGATTGGCTGAGAGAAATTGATAATAAGATTGTGCGGGCAGTTTTGTTAGACTTCCATGCGGCTTTTGACATTAACGATCTGGAGAAACGTATGTGTTATGGCTTTACACCTCCTGCTATATTGTGAAACAAGAATTACCTGCCTTAACAGAACACAGAGGGTCTTCTTTAATGGAAACCTCTCCAACATAATCCAGGAAGAATCAAGCAGCTGTCTAGGCCACTCACTTAAAAAAAAAAAAAAACTTTACTAACGAGTAAGGCCAGTGTGTCTATGTATGCAGATGACTCCACACTACACATCAGCTACTACAGCGACTGAAATGACTGCAACACTTAACAAAGAGCTGCAGTTAGTTTCAGAATGGGTGGCAAGGAATAAGTTGGTAAATATTTAAAAACCTAAAAGCATTCACTAAACCCTAAACCTCAACAAAATATTGTAATAAATCACGTGGAAATTGAGCAAGTTGAGGTGACTAAACTGTTTGGAGTTACCCTGGATTGTAAACTGTCATGGTCAAAAGATATTGATACAACAGTAGCTAAGATGGGGAATTTTAATAATGTTAATAATAATACAGTGTCCTCCACTAATATTGGCACCCTTAGTAAATATGAGCAAAACAGGCTGTGAAAAAAGTATTTATTGTCTATGTGTCTACGCCAAACCCACTTCTGGTGTTTGTTTCCAAAAATATCTCTTTTGGTCTCATCTGACCATAGAACCCGGTCCCATGGAAAGTTCCAGTAACGTTTGGCAAACTATAGGCGCTTGAGCTTGTTGTTTGATCAAATAAAATAAAAGTGTATTTGTCACGTGCGCTGAATACAACAGGGAAATGCTTACTTACAGGCTCTAACCAATGGTGCAAAAAAGGTGTTAGGTGAACAATAGGTAGGTAAAGAAATTAAACAACAGTAAAAAGACAGGCTATTTACAGTAGCGAGGCTATAGAAGTTGCGAGGCGACATACAGACACCGGTTAGTCAGGCTGATTGAGATAGTATGTATGTACCATGTAGATATGGTTAAAGTGACTATGCATATATGATGAACAAAGAGTAGCAGTAGTGTAAAAGAGAGGTTGGCGGGTGGTGGGTGGGACACAATGCAGATAGCCCGGTTAGCCAATGTGCGGGAGTGCGGGCCTTCCTCTGTGTGCAGGCCTTCCTCTGACACCGCCTGGTGTAGAGGTCCTGGATGGCAGGCAGCTTAGCCCCAGTGATATACTGGCCAATACGCACTACCTGTTGCGCTTATGTGCCTTGCGGTCAGAGGCCGAGCAATTGCCGTACCAGGCAGTGATGCAACCAGTGCTCTCGATGTTGCAGCTGTAGAACCTTTTGAGGATCTCAGGACCCATGCCAAATCTTTTTAGTTTTTTGAGGGGGAATAGGCTTTGTCGTGCCCTCTTCACGACTGTCTTGGTGTGTTTGGACTATTCTAGTTTGTTGTTGATGTGGACACCAAGGAACTTGAAGCTCTCAACCGGCTCCACTACAGCCCCGTCGATGAGAATGAGGGCATGCTCAGTCCTCCTTTTCCTGTAGTCCAAAATAATTTTCTTAGTCTTGGTTACGTTGAGGGATAGGTTGTTATTCTGGCACCACCCGGCCAGGTCTCTGACCTCCTCCCTATAGGTTGTCTCGTCGTTGTCGGTGATCAGGCCTACCACTGTTGTGTCGTCTGCAAACTTAATGATGGTGTTGGAGTCATGCCTGGCCATGCAGTCGTGGGTGAACAGGGAGTACAGGAGAGGACTGAGCACGCAGGGGAGCTCCAGTGTTTTTTTTTATGGTAACCCTCCCAAACAACTTGTGGTTAAACTTCTTAACTATTGCCCTGTTAGTAGAAAGGGGCATTTTCAACCTTTGAGCTATTTTCTTATAGCCATTTCCTGATTTGTGCAACTTAACAACCTCATTACTGTATTCTCAGGTCTTTCCCAGAGTGATGGATGACTATGGGAACTTGGCCTGTGTGTCACCTCATATTTATACCCCAGTGAAACAGGAAGTAGTCTTAATTACTCAGATGAACTAAAAAAAACGTTAAATATGAATGGGAATATATTCAGTTAGATTGCCAATAATTGAGAGGCACGTTTCGGAAAAAAATATTTTTTCACATACATTTGACTTCAATTAAAGGTTTGATTTTTGTGAATATTTTGAATGAAAGACCAAGAGGATAAAAATAAAATAAATGTTTTCACAACAAATATCAAATCATAGACTTCATTATAACATAATAACACTCAGAAATACGAGCCATAGGTCATTAATATGGTCAAATCCGGAAACGATAATTCGAAAACAAACGTTTATTCTTTCAGTGAAATACGGAACCCTTACATATTTTATCTAACGGGTGGCAACCCTATGTCTAAATATTGCTGTTACATTGCACAACCTTTAATATTATGTCATAATTATGTAAAATTCTGGCAAATTATTACAGTCTTTGTTAGGAAGAAATGGTCTTCACACAGTTCGCAACGAGCTAGGCAGCCCAAACTGCTGCATATACCCTGACTCTGCTTGCACAGAACGCAAGAGAAATGACACAATTTCCCTAGTTAAAATAAATTCATGTTAGCAGGCAATATTAACTAAATATGCAGGTTTAAAAATATATACTTGTGTATTGATTTTAAAGAAAGGCATTGATATTTATGGTTAGGTACACATGGGTGCAACGACAGTGCTTTTTTCACGAATGCGCTTGTTAAAACATCACCTTTTTGGTGAAGTAGGCTGTGATTCAATGAGAAATGAACAGGCACTGCATCGATTATATGCAACGCAGGACAAGCTAGATAAACTAGTAATATCATCAACCATGTGTAGTTAACTAGTGATTATGTTAAGATTTATTTTTTTTATATGATAAGTTTAATGCTAGCTAGCAACTTAACTTGGCTTCTTGCTGCACTCGCGTAACAGGTAGTCAGCCTGCCACGCAGTCTCCTTTTGGAGTGCAATGTAATCGGCCACAATCGGTGTCCAAAAAAACAGATTACCGATTGTTCTGAAAACTTTAAATCGTCCCTAATTAATCGGCCATTCCGATTAATCGGTTGACCTCTAGTACAGAGTCCCATTATCAGCAACCATCACTACTGTGTTCCAATAGCACGTTGTGTTAGCTAATCCAAGTTTATCATTTTAAAAGGCTAATTTCTCATTAGAAAACCCCTTTGCAATTATGTTAGAACAGCTGTTGTTTTGATTAAAGAAGCAATAAAACTTGCCTTCTTTAGACTAGTTGAGTATCTGGAGCATCAGCATTTGTGGGTTCGATTACAGGCTCAAAATGGCCAGAAAGACCTTTCTTCTGAAACTCGTCAGTCTATTCTTGTTCTGAGAAATGAAGTCTATTCCATGCGAGAAATTGCCAAGAAACTGAAGATCTCGCACAACGCTGTGTACTACTCCCTTAACAGAACAGCTCAAACTGGCCCTAACCAGAATAGAAAGAGGAGTGGGAGGCCCTGGTGCACAACTGAGCAAGAGGACAAGTACATTAGAGTGTCTAGTTTGAGAAACAAGATGCCTCACAAGTCCTCAACTGGCAGCTTCATTAAATAGTACCCGCAAAACACCAGTCTCAATGTCAACAGTGAAGAGGCGACTCCAGGATGCTGGCCTTCTTGGCAAAGTTGCAAAGAAAAAGCCATATCTCAGACTGGCCAATAATAAGAAAAGATTAAGATGGGAAAAAGAACACAAACACTGGACAGAGGAACTCTGCCTAGAAGGCCAGCATCCCGGAGTCGCCTCTTCACTGATGACAGCCGCGACCGGGACTTAAACCCGGGCTCTGCGAGTGTCAAGCCAACACGTTAACCATTTCACCAAGAGGTCAGAATAGCTTGTCAGTCATCAGAAGTGGGATGGCACTCGTGAGGTCATTGGAGAGGATTGTATACGTGAGGGACTTGTTATAGAGAAAAGGGGTGGGTAACACCTAGCTGGCTCATCAAGAGGTTCGGAACTCTTGGCATAATGGTTTAGGTGTTGGCTTAACAGTTGCTGGACCTGGGTTCGACCCCCCCCACCAAACACCCACACACAACCAGACATTGGTTGATTTATTGATTGGAGACAGTTTGTCAAAGAACATTTCCTTGGAATTGTTTTACCTGCATAAATATGGGGTCAATTTCACGCCATATGTATTGAATTCAAAATGAAATAAATCATGAACATGAAAAATAAAGTTGAGAATGTAAACATTATATTTTTGAGGACGGGTGAAATAATGGATGTTGAAATCAAAAACCAAACAATTAAAAGAAACATTTATAGAATTGTAAACAAAAATAAGACATCAAATGCAAAACCCAAAAACTTGTAAGCAAATCATTTAAAGCAAGAGCAAAACTCAGTGACAAATGATGAAAAAACTATATTTGAAAAAGAATGCAAAGATAACTTTCCCAGCAACCAATCGTATTGAATACATTTTGTCTACACTCTTGCCTGCATGTACTACCTTTTGGTTACGCTACTCGTATCTTTGCTTTCGATGTCTGTTTCTTTCGAGTTTTGGCATTATTCTTCTGTGAAGGGAGGGGTTTAGAGGGAGGTGTAGACAGTGAGTCTTCCATTGGTCCTATTCAATAGGATTGGTTGCTGGGAAAGTTTAACCGAAAATGATTTTTTCATTAATTTTCAAATATATTTTTTATCATTTGTCATAAGAGTTTTGCTCTCGCTTTAAAATTATTTGCTTACAAGTTTTGTGGTTTTGCTTTTGATGTCTTATTTTTGTTTACAATTCTATACATTTTGCTTTCAATTGTTTGGTTTTTGATTTCAACATCCATTATTTCACCCGTCCTCAGAAATATAATGCTTACATTCTCAACTTAATTTTTCATGTTCACGATTTATTTTATTTTTCAATTCAATACATATGGCATGAAATTGACCCCATTACAGCAAACCTAATGAATAATGCTGGAAATGCCAGTTAAAAAACTGAGAAAAAAAACTGTCCCTACCTATAAATTACAGACTATATGCAAAACACAGGGCATCCTGTGAATGGACATGTCCAAACCTCGGTATAAATCTCTCATATCTTCGTTCCACCATCATAATTCACATTAACACATGTGAGCCTTGGAAAAAGCTATACGTTTGTGTCCTGACAAAGCATCCGCGAACTTGAATCCTTTTATTTTTTATTTTTTATTCAACTAGGTAAGACAGTAAACAACAAAATCTTATTTTACAATGGCGGCCTTCTCCGGCCCTAACCCGGACGACGCTGGACCAATTGTGCACTGCCCTATGGAACTCCCAATCACAGTCGGTTGTGATACAGCCCGGGATTGAACCAGGGTCTCTAGTGACGCCTCTAGCACTGAGATGCAGTGCCTTAGAGCGCTGCGGCACTCGAGAATCCTTGCTGAGAGAGTACTGTTGCTAGTCGGATGTCTGTCTGTAGCTATCCCATTACAGCTATAGTTACTGCTAACTTACAGTGAAAGTACTGATATAGTTATCCTAGTGAAAGTACTGCTATAGTTATCCTAGTGAAAGTACTGCTATAGTTATCCTAGTGAAAGTACTGCTATAGTTATCCTTTGAAAGTACTGATATAGTTATCCTAGTGAAAGTACTGCTATAGTTATCCTAGTGAAAGTACTGCTATAGTTATCCAGTGAAAGTACTGCTATAGTTATCCTAGTGAAAGTACTGCTATAGTTATCCTAGTTAAAGTACTGCTATAGTTATCCAGTGAAAGTACTGCTATAGTTATCCTAGTGAAAGTACTGATATAGTTATCCAGTGAAAGTACTGCTATAGTTATCCTAGTGAAAGTACTGCTATAGTTATCCTAGTGAAAGTACTGCTATAGTTATCCAGTGAAAGTACTGCTACAGTTGCTGTATCCCAGTGTACTACTATAGTTGTCCCAGTCAGATGAATGGGATTTAACCTTGCCCTTCCGTCATAGATTCACCCACTGACAGCTATGCCATCAATGTATTATAAGAACATTTATTTCAGTCTCAGATGTTACATTCACCACCCCCACCCACCCTCTATCTAGCTCTCACAAACTCCGTCTCCTTGATACATACATACAGCTCAGGATAGGAAAGTTTCTTCCCTCTCTTCAATCTCTGTGAAAAGTGTAGTTTCACTCCCAGTCTGGAACTATTTTAGAGTAGAGAGACACGTTTGTCAAACTGAGAAGATTAAGACGTGGCGAAAAAAGTCAGACAGACAGAGACATTATGATCAAACAATTCAAATTGTAACTTTCCCTTTCTAAGGTCACAGTGCCTGTGCGATAGAGATGGAGCTTTGGGTGTGACCCGGGTATAATTTGTCACACCACACACACTTAAGGGAGAGGAAGAAAGAAAGGGGAAAAAACTGACAGAAAGACAGAGTTAAAGAGGGGCAAGAGAGGAGTGAGCGCTACGCATAGAGAAGGTATAGCTGTTTATGCATGGTTCTCATTAAATCCTGTCTCTAGGGAGTTTCCTAAGGATAGAGTAACAACATTAGCTTGGGGAGTTTCCTAAAGAAACGCAGGTGTATCAGCGACTGGTTTATGACCCCTATTTACACTAGATATGAATATGTAACCCCTCCCTCCCTCTCCCTACGTCTCTCTTGGTGTCCCACTTTCCCCTACCCCTGAACCCACCTTGGAGGAGCCAACTATTATCCCTGACCCGGATGAGTTTGTCCCCCCTGCCCCTCCCCCCTCCTACTTTTCAACCTTCTACTCCTACACACAGGATGTTTGGGGACAGTGTGACACCACTACCTCATATCTATGGTGCCAGGATTAAAGGAGTAGAGGTGTTCAGTCCTTTAGACCCACCCCCTCCCTACGAAGCTGTTACTGGAGGCTCCGCCCTGGACACCGCAACACAGGTACTTACAGCAGATTACATTTATATCATTTTATGGATACCTTGAAAGTAGACTATGGATTTAGATAGTCATTCAGTTACAGCTTAGCATTAGCATTGTTTAGTGCAAAACAATGGGAATGGCTGGCCCCCATCCAGTCAGCATGCTCCAAGTTGTATTCCAACAAAAACTCAGTAACTTCAAATCAAGTAATGCAGCAATGTGATACCTTAGAGTTGTAAACACTTTGTATTGATAGTTGCAGGGTTGGAGTCAATTTGGAATTTCTGAGTTCAATTCAAACAATGCATTTAAATTGAATTGGCCATAAGAAGCAGAATTTTAATTGAAGGAATTGGAATGGAATTCAAACCAATTCAAACCATGGAGCATGAAAGTTTGGTTCATTTGACAATTATTTTATCAAAAGGATATGCAACATATTAATGCATACTATTTAAAATATTAGTTTGGAATTATTCCACATTTTGTTACAGCCTGAATTCAAAATATATTTTTTATAACAAAGTGAAAGATTTTAGCAAATTTATTGAAACTAAAATACAGATTTAATTGACATACATTATCAGTCAAAAGTTTGGACACACCTACTCATTTAAGGGTTTTTCTTTATTTTTATTATTTTCTACATTGTAGAATAATATTGAAGACATACAAACTATGAAATAACACATATGGAATCATGTAGTAACCAGGCCAGGTCAAAAATCTCAGATGTGGACTCATCAGACCAAAGGACAGATTTCCAACAGTCTAATGCCCATTGCTCGTGTTTTTTGGCCCAAGCAAGTCTCTTCTTATTATTGGTGTCCTTCAGTAGTGGTTTCTCTGCAGCAATTGGACCATGAAGGCCTGATTCACGCAGTCTCCTCTAAACAGTTGATGTTGAGATGTGTCTGTTACTTGAACTCTGTGAAGCATTTATTTGGGCTGGAATTTCTGAGGCTGGTAACTCTAATGAACTTATCCTCTGCAGCAGAGGTAACTCTGGGTCTTCCTTTCCCGTGGCGGTCCTCATGAGAGACAGTTTAATCATTACCTCTTGATAGTTTTTGCAACTGCACTTGAAGAAACTTTCAAAGTTCTTGATATTTTCCGGATTGACTGACCTTCATATCTTTCACAGATTATTGTATGTGTGGGGTACTCCTGAATTTATTTAAGCTTGTCATAACAAAGGGGTTGAATACTTATTGACCCAAGACTAGGGCTGTGGCAGCCAGTGAATGTCAAACAATGGTAATTGACCAATAATTAACATAAACACATGTAGCATCTCCTGGCTTCCACACATAGCCTACAAGCCATTTTAGTCTAATAGATCCATGTAATATAGTCTAAACCTTCACAATAAATCCATTATTTATTTTAGACAAGTCTATAGAAGCATGATATGAAGAAAATGTAGTCTATTTCAGAAGAAATTAATTGCATACTCTAAATTGTCCTTAAATTGTTCCTAATGTGGCTGTGCCAAATGGCTGTGGGCTACACTAGTTCATTTAGCAGACAAGATTTGCCTATAATTCCGTGGCATTATTTGATATTATTTTATAGTATGAAGAATACAATTGAACAAAGCTGAATAAAATTTAAATATTTTCTCCAAACATTTGAGGGAGTGTGCACATGCGTCTATTCTGTGTTAAGCTGTTAATAAAGAAATAGGTACTCCTATATGCTTAATTTAGAGTCACTAATGTAACTTTAGTTGTTCTACAAACGTCGGGCTATATGTTTTGATGTTTAATACATTGTAAGGCTGCATGATTCTAATGATGGAAAAATTCGCTTGAAAGGCATGAGCTCTGCGTTGTTTTTTGCGCTGGCTGTACACACTCCAATAGTCTCTCATTCACAATTTGACAAACACTTGATAATGCCACGAATTTCACAGCAGCATTCCCTTTGTGGCCATAATGCACCCTAAAAAAAAAACATGCCTTTTGCGGACCGGAGTGCTGCGTTGTATCCTTCTCCCTGAGTGTGCTACGCAATCCGAAGCGTCTCTCACTCACACTGCTTTCCGTCAGGTGATCGGGGAAGCAACTGCGTGCGTCCTTATCCAATTCCGAGGTGCATACTGAAAATATTGGAAGAACTGTCAACCAAAAGATGAGTATGCCTAACAAACAGAAAAAGCACTAGCCTATGTCAATCTACTCTCCCTCATAGTACAAAAGTCGATCTATTCCACGCAATAAATACATATTCCAAACATAGTCTGGGACAGTTGAGGGATGCGATAGATCCCAAATTAATACAACCACTAGCATTAAAAAAACAGTTTTATACAATGTGGCTGACGCAACAGATCAGAACAATTAGCTTAAAATGTTGATAATCTGTTAGGCTATTTCTTCGCAATATAAGCGCAGCAATGCGCTCATGCTAGTAGGCTGTATGCGGAAAACACCATTATCAAAAGTGATCACAAATGCAATTATGTATGTAATGCTTTTATTATAAATGTGCATTTTTATGGTGAAAATCATCTTCCCCAAACTTGAAACTCACGCGCTGCTTATATATGCCAGTTAGGCTCCACACCCTTGTAAAGCGGATTAATGTGCTTAATTTAAAAAGTTATTTGGCCACTTTAGTTGTGAAGGCATTGTTTCATTCACAAGTGAAAATAATAATAATATATGATTCACAATAGGCTAATATTCTTACCGTTCAGAATATTCTTGATTTAATCTTGTCTTTACATATACTAAATAGTATATGTGTGACATTTGTTTAGATTTAGAATGGACCATTATCATGCACCTGTATCGAAACAGGGGCAGCGGAAAAAATACATGTCATCTATGCACTTCCAGTTGAAGTCAGAAGTTTACATACACTTAGGTTGGAGACATTAAAACTCATTTTTCAACCACTCCACAAATTTCTTGTTAACAAACTACAGTTTTGGCAAGTCGGTTAGGACATCTACTGTGTGCATGACATAAGTAATTTTTCCAACAATTGTTTACAGACAGATTATTTCACTTAAAATTCATCTTATCACAATTTCAGTGGGTCAGAAGTTTACATACAATAAGTTGACTGTGCCTTTAAACAGCTTGGAAAATTCCAGAAAATGACATTCAAGGGTTTTTCTTTAGAAGCTTCTGATAGGCTAATTGACATAATTTGAGTCAATTGGAGGTGTACCTGTGGATGTATTTCAGGGCCTTCCTTCAAACTCAGTGTCTCTTTGCTTGACATCATGGGAAAATCTAAAGAAATCAGCCAATGTTACGCCCCTGAAAACAGGGGAGAAATAATCACGAGTGTGATACGGTGTTGTATTCTCAATTCAACTTAGTGTAATCATTTCACAAAAGTAACACATTACAAAACAATAGAAAACCCATTATACAACTAACACAGCAAAATATCTTATTAACAACGTACATGTTCATTCACAATCGACATAAAATGGCAGCTACTCTCAGTACGATGCTATTCTTCACTTCAACCGAGCAGGGCTAATATTACTCTCTTCAAACTTAACTCTAACTTCCTCAAGACGTTACTAAGACACACCTTAACCACTCTTGACATGTTAGCGAGTTATAACATTTAAATTATTATTTTTATCATCAATAAAGTACCTGAAAACAGGGGAGAAATAATCACGAGTGTGATACGGTGTTGTATTCTCAATTCAACGTAGTGTAATGAGAAAAGACCGCGATTTTCCCCAGGAATATGGGTGGAGACCAGAGCAATCGATCTCCGGCTCATAGATTAAGAGCATTTCGTAGATCACAGATGAACATTTTTAGGCACCACAAAATAAAGTAATATCAATATAACGTTTACACATTACTCTCAATTCTTACCCTTTGACAGATTTTAACGTTAACACAATTATATGAATGTTATTAATCTCTATCAACTAATACTGAATGCATATTTTTAACCTTAGATGTTTTACGATCCTCACATACTATAAACTTACTAATACTTTTTAATGTATAACAGGCTATGAATGTTTCCTTTAACCTGTCACACCAAGACCTCAGGAAAAAAGTTGTAGACCTCCACAAGTCTGGTTCATCATTGGGAGCAATTTCCAAATGCCTGAAGGTACCACATTTATCTGTACAAACAATAGTGTGAAAGTATAAACCCCATGGGACCACGCAGCCATCATACCGCTCAGGAAGGAGACGCATTCTGTCTCCTTGAGATGAACGTACTTTGGTGCAAAAGGTGCAAATCAATCCCAGAACAACAGCAAAGGACCAGCAAAGGAACAGGTACAAAGTATCCACAGTAAAACAAGTCCTATATCGACATAACCTGAACGGCCGCTCAGCAAGGAAGAAGCCACTGCTCCAAAACCGTCATAAAAAAAAGCCAGGCTTACGGTTTGCAAATGCACATGGGGACAAAGATTGTACTTTTTGGAGAAATGTCCTCTGATGAAACAAAAATAGAACTGTTTGGCCATAATGACCATCGATATGTTTGGAGGAAAAAGGGGGAGGCTTGCAAGCTAAAGAACACCATCCCAACCGTGAAGCACGGGGTTGGCAGTAACATGTTGTGGAGGTGCTTTGCTGCAGGTGGGACTGGTGCACTTCACAAAATAGATGGCTTCATGAGGAAGGGAAATTATGTGGATATATTGAAGCAACATCTCAAGACATTAGTCAGGAAGTTAAACCTTGGTCGCAAATTTATTTATTTTTCACCTCTATTTAACTAGGCAAGTCAGTTAAAAACAAATTCTTATTTTCAATGACGGCAAAGGAACAGTGGGTTTAACTGCCTGTTCAGGGGCAGAACAACAGATTTGTACCTTGTCAGCTCGGGGATTTGAACTTGCAACCTTCCGGTTACTAGTCCAACGCTCTAACCACTAAGCTACCCTGTGGTTAGTGGCCATCACAAAGTCCTAACCTCAACCCTGCAGAAAATTTGTGGGTAGAACTGAAAAAGCATGTGCGAGTAATGAGGCCTACAAACCTGACTCAGCTACACCATCTCTATCAGGAGGAATGGGCCAAAATTCACCCAACTTATTGTGGGAAGCTTGTGGAAGGCTACCCGAAACGTTTGACGCAAGTTAACTAATTTAAAGGCAATGCTACCAAATACTAAGTGAGTGTATATAAACTTCTGACCCACTGGGAATGTGATGAAAGAAATAAAAGCTGAAATAAATCATTCTCTCTACTATTATTCTGACGTTTCACATTCTTAAAATAAAGTGGTGATCCTAATTGACCTAAGACAGGGAATT
The DNA here is from genome assembly GCF_045791955.1 of Oncorhynchus clarkii lewisi. NCBI lineage: Eukaryota > Metazoa > Chordata > Actinopteri > Salmoniformes > Salmonidae > Oncorhynchus > Oncorhynchus clarkii. Next base: position 45,984,929 of record NC_092152.1, on the reverse strand, counting down.
TTTACTAGGATTAAATGTCAGGAATTGTGAAAATCTGAGTTGAAATGTATTTGGCTAAGGGGTATGAAAACTTCTGACTTCAACTGTAAATAGCGAATGGAAGATGCTTTCCCCTGTGGTTTATTCTCATGCCAGCCAAATAGGCTATACTCCTGTGCTAAATATAAGCAATATGCTTAATATTAGGAAAGGTGAGAAATAAATATAGTAGGCCTAGCCTATAGAACGATGATGGGATCCTCCTCTTTTTATTAGTGGCCATCAGTCAGTTTTTTTCCTGCGATTGCATAGCCTATAGAAATGTTGCGCAACATGAGCTCATGGGCTCTCATGAAGTGTTTGATTAGATTTTCAAAAAGACTTGTATAGATGTCAGAATTATTAGAGGGACAATAGAATGCTGAGTACAAGGCAAGTTAGCAAGTTTGGTAGGCTACTAATTACCAGCAGCATCAGAGCTTGGAGAATCCTAATTATGGTGACTAAACGGTCATGTGGAATTTGACTGCCTTCATGGCTTGTGACCGCTGGTTTGGTGGTAATACGGTCACCGCAACAACCCTACTAAAGACATTTCAGCTTTTGATTTGTTTGTTTTGTAAAAATGTAAAAGAAAAACATTTCTACTTTGACATCATGGGATATTACATTCAGACTGTAACAATAAAATGTGGAAAAAATCCATATTGAATATTTTCTGGAGACACTAATTGATAACAGAATAACAGTATTTTTTCTTTGTCATGATATTAGATTGTTCCCTTCCATACACTGCAGTGTTTTATATAATCAATTCTGGGAAATGTATTTTGATATTTAAAAACATTAAGGGAACTATGAACTGTTATAGACAACCCACAACAATGTTAGAATATTTCCAGGGCACTATAATTCTAGAAAATTGATTTAAGAGAATGTGTTTTATATTTCTAAAACTCATTCTCCTAAAATATATGTATATTATTCTAACATGTTGTAGGTTGTCTATCATAATTCATAGTTAATACTCAGAATACATTTCCCAGAATGCATTATAAATGTTTCCCAGAATGCATTCCCAAAAATGTTACAACCTTATGCTACACGGTATTGGTAACTATACGTGAAGTCAAAATAAACATTTCTATGGTGATGTATCAAGGCACAAGGTGAGACCCAAATGCAGACACAGGAGGCAGAATGGTCAGGCAGGCGGGTACAAAGTCCAGAAACATGCAAGGGTCAAAACCGGAGGACTAGAAAAAGGAGAATGCAAAAAAGCAGGAGAAGGGGAAAACCGCTGGTTGACTTGGAAACATACAAGACGAACTGGCACAGAGAGGCAGGAAACACAGGAATAAATACACTGGGGAAAATAAGTGACACCTGGACGGGGTGGAGACAATCACAAGGACAGGTGAAACAGATCAGGGCGTGACAGTGATTTGTAGAACAAATAGTGCATTTGAGTCTAAATTAATTAAATGAATTAAATTCTACTTCCTTTAATTCAAATTCTATTAATTCTGCTTCCTGTGGGGTGTGGCCAATTCATATTCAAGAATTGAATTGAAATTAAATGGCAATTCACAACTGAATTCAGAATTGACCCCAACCCTGGATAATTACTTTTATTATTTGTTTCATAACTGTGTGGTTTATTAATGTCTCCCAATCTCCAGTTACAGTATAATATTGAATGACTATGTTATCTTCAGGAGACAGAGATTCAGATTCCCGTGACGGATCTGACAGAGTTGACAGAAGAGTTGAATAACAGCTCAGAGGCGGGTACTTCAATTAGAGGTAGGACACAAGGATGGATGATGTGATGGACCGACATACTGTAATAAAGTTGAGAGAGAGGTGGGACAAGTAGTGTAGCATAGTGCATTAAGCGGTATGGCGTCAGAGGTCTGAACATACCAAAACACAACCACAATGTAAGATATTTTATTAGATATTAAAATTCATAGGACAATGTGGCCCATATGGAAAAATTATATTGACAGATATTTTAACATGTATTTAATTATATGTAAATTACAGATATATAAATATATGTTTAAGCCTTATATGAACATATATTTAAAAATTAACCAGCAGGTCTCCTATGTAGAGGCAGTGAAAATAGCTGAAGGAGTAAGAAGTGAGATGGCTGTGGATGTCCCACAGTCTGCAGCGAGTGCCATGCAAGAGAAGGATCCCGACACATTAACAGTGGATAAAAAATATTATGAAAAACCAGCATTGTAATTTAGAATTCCGTAAAGTAAGTGTGGAAGATGTGAAAAAAGTATTGTTGTCCGCCAACAATGACAAGCCACCGAGGTCTGACAACTTGGATGGAAAATTACTGAGTATAATAGCGGACGATATTGCCACTCCTATTTGCCATATCAATTTAAGCCGAATTTAAGCCCTAAGTGTGTGCCCTCAGGCCTGGAGGGAAGCAAAAGTAATTCCGCTACCTAAGAATAGTAAAGCCCCCTTTACTGGCTCAAATAGCCGACCAATCAGCCTGTTACCAACCAATAGTACACTTCTAGAAAAAATTGTGTTTGACCAGATTCAATGCAAATCGACAACAGACTTTCAGCACGCTTGTAGGGAAGGACATTCAACAAGCACAGCACTTACATAAATGACTGATGATTGGCTGAGAGAAATTGATAATAAGATTGTGCGGGCAGTTTTGTTAGACTTCCGTGCGGCTTTTGACATTAACGATCTGGAGAAACGTATGTGTTATGGCTTTACACCTCCTGCTATATTGTGAAACAAGAATTACCTGCCTTAACAGAACACAGAGGGTCTTCTTTAATGGAAACCTCTCCAACATAATCCAGGAAGAATCAAGCAGCTGTCTAGGCCACTTACTTAAAAAAAAAAAACTTTTCTAACGAGTAAGGCCAGTGTGTCTATGTATGCAGATGACTCCACACTATACACGTCAGCTACTACAGCGACTGAAATGACTGCAACACTTAACAAAGAGCTGCAGTTAGTTTCAGAATGGGTGGCAAGGAATAAGTTGGTAAATATTTAAAAACCTAAAAGCATTCACTAAACCCTAAACCTCAACAAAATCTTGTAATAAATCACGTGGAAATTGAGCAAGTTGAGGTGACTAAACTGTTTGGAGTTACCCTGGATTGTAAACTGTCATGGTCAAAATATATTGATACAACAGTAGCTAAGATGGGGAATTTTAATAATGTTAATAATAATACAGTGTCCTCCACTAATATTGGCACCCTTAGTAAATATGAGCAAAACAGGCTGTGAAAAAAGTATTTATTGTCTATGTGTCTACGCCAAACCCACTTCTGGTGTTTGTTTCCAAAAAGATCTCTTTTGGTCTCATCTGACCATAGAACCCGGTCCCATGGAAAGTTCCAGTAACGTTTGGCAAACTATAGGCGCTTGAGCTTGTTGTTTGATCAAATAAAATAAAATAAAAGTGTATTTGTCACGTGCGCTGAATACAACAGGGAAATGCTTACTTACAGGCTCTAACCAATGGTGCAAAAAAGGTGTTAGGTGAACAATAGGTAGGTAAAGAAATTAAACAACAGTAAAAAGACTATAGAAGTTGCGAGGCGACATACAGACACCGGTTAGTCAGGCTGATTGAGATAGTATGTATGTACCATGTAGATATGGTTAAAGTGACTATGCATATATGATGAACAAAGAGTAGCAGTAGTGTAAAAGAGAGGTTGGCGGGTGGTGGGTGGGACACAATGCAGATAGCCCGGTTAGCCAATGTGCGGGAGTGCGGGCCTTCCTCTGTGTGCAGGCCTTCCTCTGACACCGCCTGGTGTAGAGGTCCTGGATGGCAGGCAGCTTAGCCCCAGTGATATACTGGCCAATACGCACTACCTGTTGCGCTTATGTGCCTTGCGGTCAGAGGCCGAGCAATTGCCGTACCAGGCAGTGATGCAACCAGTGCTCTCGATGTTGCAGCTGTAGAACCTTTTGAGGATCTCAGGACCCATGCCAAATCTTTTTAGTTTTTTGAGGGGGAATAGGCTTTGTCGTGCCCTCTTCACGACTGTCTTGGTGTGTTTGGACTATTCTAGTTTGTTGTTGATGTGGACACCAAGGAACTTGAAGCTCTCAACCGGCTCCACTACAGCCCCGTCGATGAGAATGAGGGCATGCTCAGTCCTCCTTTTCCTGTAGTCCAAAATAATTTTCTTAGTCTTGGTTACGTTGAGGGATAGGTTGTTATTCTGGCACCACCCGGCCAGGTCTCTGACCTCCTCCCTATAGGTTGTCTCGTCGTTGTCGGTGATCAGGCCTACCACTGTTGTGTCGTCTGCAAACTTAATGATGGTGTTGGAGTCATGCCTGGCCATGCAGTCGTGGGTGAACAGGGAGTACAGGAGAGGACTGAGCACGCAGGGGAGCTCCAGTGTTTTTTTTTATGGTAACCCTCCCAAACAACTTGTGGTTAAACTTCTTAACTATTGCCCTGTTAGTAGAAAGGGGCATTTTCAACCTTTGAGCTATTTTCTTATAGCCATTTCCTGATTTGTGCAACTTAACAACCTCATTACTGTATTCTCAGGTCTTTCCCAGAGTGATGGATGACTATGGGAACTTGGCCTGTGTGTCACCTCATATTTATACCCCAGTGAAACAGGAAGTAGTCTTAATTACTCAGATGAACTAAAAAAAACGTTAAATATGAATGGGAATATATTCAGTTAGATTGCCAATAATTGAGAGGCACGTTTCGGAAAAAAATATTTTTTCACATACATTTGACTTCAATTAAAGGTTTGATTTTTGTGAATATTTTGAATGAAAGACCAAGAGGATAAAAATAAAATAAATGTTTTCACAACAAATATCAAATCATAGACTTCATTATAACATAATAACACTCAGAAATACGAGCCATAGGTCATTAATATGGTCAAATCCGGAAACGATAATTCGAAAACAAACGTTTATTCTTTCAGTGAAATACGGAACCCTTACATATTTTATCTAACGGGTGGCAACCCTATGTCTAAATATTGCTGTTACATTGCACAACCTTTAATATTATGTCATAATTATGTAAAATTCTGGCAAATTATTACAGTCTTTGTTAGGAAGAAATGGTCTTCACACAGTTCGCAACGAGCTAGGCAGCCCAAACTGCTGCATATACCCTGACTCTGCTTGCACAGAACGCAAGAGAAATGACACAATTTCCCTAGTTAAAATAAATTCATGTTAGCAGGCAATATTAACTAAATATGCAGGTTTAAAAATATATACTTGTGTATTGATTTTAAAGAAAGGCATTGATATTTATGGTTAGGTACACATGGGTGCAACGACAGTGCTTTTTTCACGAATGCGCTTGTTAAAACATCACCTTTTTGGTGAAGTAGGCTGTGATTCAATGAGAAATGAACAGGCACTGCATCGATTATATGCAACGCAGGACAAGCTAGATAAACTAGTAATATCATCAACCATGTGTAGTTAACTAGTGATTATGTTAAGATTTATTTTTTTTATATGATAAGTTTAATGCTAGCTAGCAACTTAACTTGGCTTCTTGCTGCACTCGCGTAACAGGTAGTCAGCCTGCCACGCAGTCTCCTTTTGGAGTGCAATGTAATCGGCCACAATCGGTGTCCAAAAAAACAGATTACCGATTGTTCTGAAAACTTTAAATCGTCCCTAATTAATCGGCCATTCCGATTAATCGGTTGACCTCTAGTACAGAGTCCCATTATCAGCAACCATCACTACTGTGTTCCAATAGCACGTTGTGTTAGCTAATCCAAGTTTATCATTTTAAAAGGCTAATTTCTCATTAGAAAACCCCTTTGCAATTATGTTAGAACAGCTGTTGTTTTGATTAAAGAAGCAATAAAACTTGCCTTCTTTAGACTAGTTGAGTATCTGGAGCATCAGCATTTGTGGGTTCGATTACAGGCTCAAAATGGCCAGAAAGACCTTTCTTCTGAAACTCGTCAGTCTATTCTTGTTCTGAGAAATGAAGTCTATTCCATGCGAGAAATTGCCAAGAAACTGAAGATCTCGCACAACGCTGTGTACTACTCCCTTAACAGAACAGCTCAAACTGGCCCTAACCAGAATAGAAAGAGGAGTGGGAGGCCCTGGTGCACAACTGAGCAAGAGGACAAGTACATTAGAGTGTCTAGTTTGAGAAACAAGATGCCTCACAAGTCCTCAACTGGCAGCTTCATTAAATAGTACCCGCAAAACACCAGTCTCAATGTCAACAGTGAAGAGGCGACTCCAGGATGCTGGCCTTCTTGGCAAAGTTGCAAAGAAAAAGCCATATCTCAGACTGGCCAATAATAAGAAAAGATTAAGATGGGAAAAAGAACACAAACACTGGACAGAGGAACTCTGCCTAGAAGGCCAGCATCCCGGAGTCGCCTCTTCACTGATGACAGCCGCGACCGGGACTTAAACCCGGGCTCTGCGAGTGTCAAGCCAACACGTTAACCATTTCACCAAGAGGTCAGAATAGCTTGTCAGTCATCAGAAGTGGGATGGCACTCGTGAGGTCATTGGAGAGGATTGTATACGTGAGGGACTTGTTATAGAGAAAAGGGGTGGGTAACACCTAGCTGGCTCATCAAGAGGTTCGGAACTCTTGGCATAATGGTTTAGGTGTTGGCTTAACAGTTGCTGGACCTGGGTTCGACCCCCCCCACCAAACACCCACACACAACCAGACATTGGTTGATTTATTGATTGGAGACAGTTTGTCAAAGAACATTTCCTTGGAATTGTTTTACCTGCATAAATATGGGGTCAATTTCACGCCATATGTATTGAATTCAAAATGAAATAAATCATGAACATGAAAAATAAAGTTGAGAATGTAAACATTATATTTTTGAGGACGGGTGAAATAATGGATGTTGAAATCAAAAACCAAACAATTAAAAGAAACATTTATAGAATTGTAAACAAAAATAAGACATCAAATGCAAAACCCAAAAACTTGTAAGCAAATCATTTAAAGCAAGAGCAAAACTCAGTGACAAATGATGAAAAAACTATATTTGAAAAAGAATGCAAAGATAACTTTCCCAGCAACCAATCGTATTGAATACATTTTGTCTACACTCTTGCCTGCATGTACTACCTTTTGGTTACGCTACTCGTATCTTTGCTTTCGATGTCTGTTTCTTTCGAGTTTTGGCATTATTCTTCTGTGAAGGGAGGGGTTTAGAGGGAGGTGTAGACAGTGAGTCTTCCATTGGTCCTATTCAATAGGATTGGTTGCTGGGAAAGTTTAACCGAAAATGATTTTTTCATTAATTTTCAAATATATTTTTTATCATTTGTCATAAGAGTTTTGCTCTCGCTTTAAAATTATTTGCTTACAAGTTTTGTGGTTTTGCTTTTGATGTCTTATTTTTGTTTACAATTCTATACATTTTGCTTTCAATTGTTTGGTTTTTGATTTCAACATCCATTATTTCACCCGTCCTCAGAAATATAATGCTTACATTCTCAACTTAATTTTTCATGTTCACGATTTATTTTATTTTTCAATTCAATACATATGGCATGAAATTGACCCCATTACAGCAAACCTAATGAATAATGCTGGAAATGCCAGTTAAAAAACTGAGAAAAAAAACTGTCCCTACCTATAAATTACAGACTATATGCAAAACACAGGGCATCCTGTGAATGGACATGTCCAAACCTCGGTATAAATCTCTCATATCTTCGTTCCACCATCATAATTCACATTAACACATGTGAGCCTTGGAAAAAGCTATACGTTTGTGTCCTGACAAAGCATCCGCGAACTTGAATCCTTTTATTTTTTATTTTTTATTCAACTAGGTAAGACAGTAAACAACAAAATCTTATTTTACAATGGCGGCCTTCTCCGGCCCTAACCCGGACGACGCTGGACCAATTGTGCACTGCCCTATGGAACTCCCAATCACAGTCGGTTGTGATACAGCCCGGGATTGAACCAGGGTCTCTAGTGACGCCTCTAGCACTGAGATGCAGTGCCTTAGAGCGCTGCGGCACTCGAGAATCCTTGCTGAGAGAGTACTGTTGCTAGTCGGATGTCTGTCTGTAGCTATCCCATTACAGCTATAGTTACTGCTAACTTACAGTGAAAGTACTGATATAGTTATCCTAGTGAAAGTACTGCTATAGTTATCCTAGTGAAAGTACTGCTATAGTTATCCTAGTGAAAGTACTGCTATAGTTATCCTTTGAAAGTACTGATATAGTTATCCTAGTGAAAGTACTGCTATAGTTATCCTAGTGAAAGTACTGCTATAGTTATCCAGTGAAAGTACTGCTATAGTTATCCTAGTGAAAGTACTGCTATAGTTATCCTAGTTAAAGTACTGCTATAGTTATCCAGTGAAAGTACTGCTATAGTTATCCTAGTGAAAGTACTGATATAGTTATCCAGTGAAAGTACTGCTATAGTTATCCTAGTGAAAGTACTGCTATAGTTATCCTAGTGAAAGTACTGCTATAGTTATCCAGTGAAAGTACTGCTACAGTTGCTGTATCCCAGTGTACTACTATAGTTGTCCCAGTCAGATGAATGGGACTTAACCTTGCCCTTCCGTCATAGATTCACCCACTGACAGCTATGCCATCAATGTATTATAAGAACATTTATTTCAGTCTCAGATGTTACATTCACCACCCCCACCCACCCTCTATCTAGCTCTCACAAACTCCGTCTCCTTGATACATACATACAGCTCAGGATAGGAAAGTTTCTTCCCTCTCTTCAATCTCTGTGAAAAGTGTAGTTTCACTCCCAGTCTGGAACTATTTTAGAGTAGAGAGACACGTTTGTCAAACTGAGAAGATTAAGACGTGGCGAAAAAAGTCAGACAGACAGAGACATTATGATCAAACAATTCAAATTGTAACTTTCCCTTTCTAAGGTCACAGTGCCTGTGCGATAGAGATGGAGCTTTGGGTGTGACCCGGGTATAATTTGTCACACCACACACACTTAAGGGAGAGGAAGAAAGAAAGGGGAAAAAACTGACAGAAAGACAGAGTTAAAGAGGGGCAAGAGAGGAGTGAGCGCTACGCATAGAGAAGGTATAGCTGTTTATGCATGGTTCTCATTAAATCCTGTCTCTAGGGAGTTTCCTAAGGATAGAGTAACAACATTAGCTTGGGGAGTTTCCTAAAGAAACGCAGGTGTATCAGCGACTGGTTTATGACCCCTATTTACACTAGATATGAATATGTAACCCCTCCCTCCCTCTCCCTACGTCTCTCTTGGTGTCCCACTTTCCCCTACCCCTGAACCCACCTTGGAGGAGCCAACTATTATCCCTGACCCGGATGAGTTTGTCCCCCCTGCCCCTCCCCCCTCCTACTTTTCAACCTTCTACTCCTACACACAGGATGTTTGGGGACAGTGTGACACCACTACCTCATATCTATGGTGCCAGGATTAAAGGAGTAGAGGTGTTCAGTCCTTTAGACCCACCCCCTCCCTACGAAGCTGTTACTGGAGGCTCCGCCCTGGACACCGCAACACAGGTACTTACAGCAGATTACATTTATATCATTTTATGGATACCTTGAAAGTAGACTATGGATTTAGATAGTCATTCAGTTACAGCTTAGCATTAGCATTGTTTAGTGCAAAACAATGGGAATGGCTGGCCCCCATCCAGTCAGCATGCTCCAAGTTGTATTCCAACAAAAACTCAGTAACTTCAAATCAAGTAATGCAGCAATGTGATACCTTAGAGTTGTAAACACTTTGTATTGATAGTTGCAGGGTTGGAGTCAATTTGGAATTTCTGAGTTCAATTCAAACAATGCATTTAAATTGAATTGGCCATAAGAAGCAGAATTTTAATTGAAGGAATTGGAATGGAATTCAAACCAATTCAAACCATGGAGCATGAAAGTTTGGTTCATTTGACAATTATTTTATCAAAAGGATATGCAACATATTAATGCATACTATTTAAAATATTAGTTTGGAATTATTCCACATTTTGTTACAGCCTGAATTCAAAATATATTTTTTATAACAAAGTGAAAGATTTTAGCAAATTTATTGAAACTAAAATACAGATTTAATTGACATACATTATCAGTCAAAAGTTTGGACACACCTACTCATTTAAGGGTTTTTCTTTATTTTTATTATTTTCTACATTGTAGAATAATATTGAAGACATACAAACTATGAAATAACACATATGGAATCATGTAGTAACCAGGCCAGGTCAAAAATCTCAGATGTGGACTCATCAGACCAAAGGACAGATTTCCAACAGTCTAATGCCCATTGCTCGTGTTTTTTGGCCCAAGCAAGTCTCTTCTTATTATTGGTGTCCTTCAGTAGTGGTTTCTCTGCAGCAATTGGACCATGAAGGCCTGATTCACGCAGTCTCCTCTAAACAGTTGATGTTGAGATGTGTCTGTTACTTGAACTCTGTGAAGCATTTATTTGGGCTGGAATTTCTGAGGCTGGTAACTCTAATGAACTTATCCTCTGCAGCAGAGGTAACTCTGGGTCTTCCTTTCCCGTGGCGGTCCTCATGAGAGACAGTTTAATCATTACCTCTTGATAGTTTTTGCAACTGCACTTGAAGAAACTTTCAAAGTTCTTGATATTTTCCGGATTGACTGACCTTCATATCTTTCACAGATTATTGTATGTGTGGGGTACTCCTGAATTTATTTAAGCTTGTCATAACAAAGGGGTTGAATACTTATTGACCCAAGACTAGGGCTGTGGCAGCCAGTGAATGTCAAACAATGGTAATTGACCAATAATTAACATAAACACATGTAGCATCTCCTGGCTTCCACACATAGCCTACAAGCCATTTTAGTCTAATAGATCCATGTAATATAGTCTAAACCTTCACAATAAATCCATTATTTATTTTAGACAAGTCTATAGAAGCATGATATGAAGAAAATGTAGTCTATTTCAGAAGAAATTAATTGCATACTCTAAATTGTCCTTAAATTGTTCCTAATGTGGCTGTGCCAAATGGCTGTGGGCTACACTAGTTCATTTAGCAGACAAGATTTGCCTATAATTCCGTGGCATTATTTGATATTATTTTATAGTATGAAGAATACAATTGAACAAAGCTGAATAAAATTTAAATATTTTCTCCAAACATTTGAGGGAGTGTGCACATGCGTCTATTCTGTGTTAAGCTGTTAATAAAGAAATAGGTACTCCTATATGCTTAATTTAGAGTCACTAATGTAACTTTAGTTGTTCTACAAACGTCGGGCTATATGTTTTGATGTTTAATACATTGTAAGGCTGCATGATTCTAATGATGGAAAAATTCGCTTGAAAGGCATGAGCTCTGCGTTGTTTTTTGCGCTGGCTGTACACACTCCAATAGTCTCTCATTCACAATTTGACAAACACTTGATAATGCCACGAATTTCACAGCAGCATTCCCTTTGTGGCCATAATGCACCCTAAAAAAAAAACATGCCTTTTGCGGACCGGAGTGCTGCGTTGTATCCTTCTCCCTGAGTGTGCTACGCAATCCGAAGCGTCTCTCACTCACACTGCTTTCCGTCAGGTGATCGGGGAAGCAACTGCGTGCGTCCTTATCCAATTCCGAGGTGCATACTGAAAATATTGGAAGAACTGTCAACCAAAAGATGAGTATGCCTAACAAACAGAAAAAGCACTAGCCTATGTCAATCTACTCTCCCTCATAGTACAAAAGTCGATCTATTCCACGCAATAAATACATATTCCAAACATAGTCTGGGACAGTTGAGGGATGCGATAGATCCCAAATTAATACAACCACTAGCATTAAAAAAACAGTTTTATACAATGTGGCTGACGCAACAGATCAGAACAATTAGCTTAAAATGTTGATAATCTGTTAGGCTATTTCTTCGCAATATAAGCGCAGCAATGCGCTCATGCTAGTAGGCTGTATGCGGAAAACACCATTATCAAAAGTGATCACAAATGCAATTATGTATGTAATGCTTTTATTATAAATGTGCATTTTTATGGTGAAAATCATCTTCCCCAAACTTGAAACTCACGCGCTGCTTATATATGCCAGTTAGGCTCCACACCCTTGTAAAGCGGATTAATGTGCTTAATTTAAAAAGTTATTTGGCCACTTTAGTTGTGAAGGCATTGTTTCATTCACAAGTGAAAATAATAATAATATATGATTCACAATAGGCTAATATTCTTACCGTTCAGAATATTCTTGATTTAATCTTGTCTTTACATATACTAAATAGTATATGTGTGACATTTGTTTAGATTTAGAATGGACCATTATCATGCACCTGTATCGAAACAGGGGCAGCGGAAAAAATACATGTCATCTATGCACTTCCAGTTGAAGTCAGAAGTTTACATACACTTAGGTTGGAGACATTAAAACTCATTTTTCAACCACTCCACAAATTTCTTGTTAACAAACTACAGTTTTGGCAAGTCGGTTAGGACATCTACTGTGTGCATGACATAAGTAATTTTTCCAACAATTGTTTACAGACAGATTATTTCACTTAAAATTCATCTTATCACAATTTCAGTGGGTCAGAAGTTTACATACAATAAGTTGACTGTGCCTTTAAACAGCTTGGAAAATTCCAGAAAATGACATTCAAGGGTTTTTCTTTAGAAGCTTCTGATAGGCTAATTGACATAATTTGAGTCAATTGGAGGTGTACCTGTGGATGTATTTCAGGGCCTTCCTTCAAACTCAGTGTCTCTTTGCTTGACATCATGGGAAAATCTAAAGAAATCAGCCAATGTTACGCCCCTGAAAACAGGGGAGAAATAATCACGAGTGTGATACGGTGTTGTATTCTCAATTCAACTTAGTGTAATCATTTCACAAAAGTAACACATTACAAAACAATAGAAAACCCATTATACAACTAACACAGCAAAATATCTTATTAACAACGTACATGTTCATTCACAATCGACATAAAATGGCAGCTACTCTCAGTACGATGCTATTCTTCACTTCAACCGAGCAGGGCTAATATTACTCTCTTCAAACTTAACTCTAACTTCCTCAAGACGTTACTAAGACACACCTTAACCACTCTTGACATGTTAGCGAGTTATAACATTTAAATTATTATTTTTATCATCAATAAAGTACCTGAAAACAGGGGAGAAATAATCACGAGTGTGATACGGTGTTGTATTCTCAATTCAACGTAGTGTAATGAGAAAAGACCGCGATTTTCCCCAGGAATATGGGTGGAGACCAGAGCAATCGATCTCCGGCTCATAGATTAAGAGCATTTCGTAGATCACAGATGAACATTTTTAGGCACCACAAAATAAAGTAATATCAATATAACGTTTACACATTACTCTCAATTCTTACCCTTTGACAGATTTTAACGTTAACACAATTATATGAATGTTATTAATCTCTATCAACTAATACTGAATGCATATTTTTAACCTTAGATGTTTTACGATCCTCACATACTATAAACTTACTAATACTTTTTAATGTATAACAGGCTATGAATGTTTCCTTTAACCTGTCACACCAAGACCTCAGGAAAAAAGTTGTAGACCTCCACAAGTCTGGTTCATCATTGGGAGCAATTTCCAAATGCCTGAAGGTACCACATTTATCTGTACAAACAATAGTGTGAAAGTATAAACCCCATGGGACCACGCAGCCATCATACCGCTCAGGAAGGAGACGCATTCTGTCTCCTTGAGATGAACGTACTTTGGTGCAAAAGGTGCAAATCAATCCCAGAACAACAGCAAAGGACCAGCAAAGGAACAGGTACAAAGTATCCACAGTAAAACAAGTCCTATATCGACATAACCTGAACGGCCGCTCAGCAAGGAAGAAGCCACTGCTCCAAAACCGTCATAAAAAAAAGCCAGGCTTACGGTTTGCAAATGCACATGGGGACAAAGATTGTACTTTTTGGAGAAATGTCCTCTGATGAAACAAAAATAGAACTGTTTGGCCATAATGACCATCGATATGTTTGGAGGAAAAAGGGGGAGGCTTGCAAGCTAAAGAACACCATCCCAACCGTGAAGCACGGGGTTGGCAGTAACATGTTGTGGAGGTGCTTTGCTGCAGGTGGGACTGGTGCACTTCACAAAATAGATGGCTTCATGAGGAAGGGAAATTATGTGGATATATTGAAGCAACATCTCAAGACATTAGTCAGGAAGTTAAACCTTGGTCGCAAATTTATTTATTTTTCACCTCTATTTAACTAGGCAAGTCAGTTAAAAACAAATTCTTATTTTCAATGACGGCAAAGGAACAGTGGGTTTAACTGCCTGTTCAGGGGCAGAACAACAGATTTGTACCTTGTCAGCTCGGGGATTTGAACTTGCAACCTTCCGGTTACTAGTCCAACGCTCTAACCACTAAGCTACCCTGTGGTTAGTGGCCATCACAAAGTCCTAACCTCAACCCTGCAGAAAATTTGTGGGTAGAACTGAAAAAGCATGTGCGAGTAATGAGGCCTACAAACCTGACTCAGCTACACCATCTCTATCAGGAGGAATGGGCCAAAATTCACCCAACTTATTGTGGGAAGCTTGTGGAAGGCTACCCGAAACGTTTGACGCAAGTTAACTAATTTAAAGGCAATGCTACCAAATACTAAGTGAGTGTATATAAACTTCTGACCCACTGGGAATGTGATGAAAGAAATAAAAGCTGAAATAAATCATTCTCTCTACTATTATTCTGACGTTTCACATTCTTAAAATAAAGTGGTGATCCTAATTGACCTAAGACAGGGAATTTTTACTAGGATTAAATGTCAGGAATTGTGAAAATCTGAGTTGAAATGTATTTGGCTAAGGGGTATGAAAACTTCTGACTTCAACTGTAAATAGCGAATGGAAGATGCTTTCCCCTGTGGTTTATTCTCATGCCAGCCAAATAGGCTATACTCCTGTGCTAAATATAAGCAATATGCTTAATATTAGGAAAGGTGAGAAATAAATATAGTAGGCCTAGCCTATAGAACGATGATGGGATCCTCCTCTTTTTATTAGTGGCCATCAGTCAGTTTTTTTCCTGCGATTGCATAGCCTATAGAAATGTTGCGCAACATGAGCTCATGGGCTCTCATGAAGTGTTTGATTAGATTTTCAAAAAGACTTGTATAGATGTCAGAATTATTAGAGGGACAATAGAATGCTGAGTACAAGGCAAGTTAGCAAGTTTGGTAGGCTACTAATTACCAGCAGCATCAGAGCTTGGAGAATCCTAATTATGGTGACTAAACGGTCATGTGGAATTTGACTGCCTTCATGGCTTGTGACCGCTGGTTTGGTGGTAATACGGTCACCGCAACAACCCTACTAAAGACATTTCAGCTTTTGATTTGTTTGTTTTGTAAAAATGTAAAAGAAAAACATTTCTACTTTGACATCATGGGATATTACATTCAGACTGTAACAATAAAATGTGGAAAAAATCCATATTGAATATTTTCTGGAGACACTAATTGATAACAGAATAACAGTATTTTTTCTTTGTCATGATATTAGATTGTTCCCTTCCATACACTGCAGTGTTTTATATAATCAATTCTGGGAAATGTATTTTGATATTTAAAAACATTAAGGGAACTATGAACTGTTATAGACAACCCACAACAATGTTAGAATATTTCCAGGGCACTATAATTCTAGAAAATTGATTTAAGAGAATGTGTTTTATATTTCTAAAACTCATTCTCCTAAAATATATGTATATTATTCTAACATGTTGTAGGTTGTCTATCATAATTCATAGTTAATACTCAGAATACATTTCCCAGAATGCATTATAAATGTTTCCCAGAATGCATTCCCAAAAATGTTACAACCTTATGCTACACGGTATTGGTAACTATACGTGAAGTCAAAATAAACATTTCTATGGTGATGTATCAAGGCACAAGGTGAGACCCAAATGCAGACACAGGAGGCAGAATGGTCAGGCAGGCGGGTACAAAGTCCAGAAACATGCAAGGGTCAAAACCGGAGGACTAGAAAAAGGAGAATGCAAAAAAGCAGGAGAAGGGGAAAACCGCTGGTTGACTTGGAAACATACAAGACGAACTGGCACAGAGAGGCAGGAAACACAGGAATAAATACACTGGGGAAAATAAGTGACACCTGGACGGGGTGGAGACAATCACAAGGACAGGTGAAACAGATCAGGGCGTGACAGTGATTTGTAGAACAAATAGTGCATTTGAGTCTAAATTAATTAAATGAATTAAATTCTACTTCCTTTAATTCAAATTCTATTAATTCTGCTTCCTGTGGGGTGTGGCCAATTCATATTCAAGAATTGAATTGAAATTAAATGGCAATTCACAACTGAATTCAGAATTGACCCCAACCCTGGATAATTACTTTTATTATTTGTTTCATAACTGTGTGGTTTATTAATGTCTCCCAATCTCCAGTTACAGTATAATATTGAATGACTATGTTATCTTCAGGAGACAGAGATTCAGATTCCCGTGACGGATCTGACAGAGTTGACAGAAGAGTTGAATAACAGCTCAGAGGCGGGTACTTCAATTAGAGGTAGGACACAAGGATGGATGATGTGATGGACCGACATACTGTAATAAAGTTGAGAGAGAGGTGGGACAAGTAGTGTAGCATAGTGCATTAAGCGGTATGGCGTCAGAGGTCTGAACATACCAAAACACAACCACAATGTAAGATATTTTATTAGATATTAAAATTCATAGGACAATGTGGCCCATATGGAAAAATTATATTGACAGATATTTTAACATGTATTTAATTATATGTAAATTACAGATATATAAATATATGTTTAAGCCTTATATGAACATATATTTAAAAATTAACCAGCAGGTCTCCTATGTAGAGGCAGTGAAAATAGCTGAAGGAGTAAGAAGTGAGATGGCTGTGGATGTCCCACAGTCTGCAGCGAGTGCCATGCAAGAGAAGGATCCCGACACATTAACAGTGGATAAAAAATATTATGAAAAACCAGCATTGTAATTTAGAATTCCGTAAAGTAAGTGTGGAAGATGTGAAAAAAGTATTGTTGTCCGCCAACAATGACAAGCCACCGAGGTCTGACAACTTGGATGGAAAATTACTGAGTATAATAGCGGACGATATTGCCACTCCTATTTGCCATATCAATTTAAGCCGAATTTAAGCCCTAAGTGTGTGCCCTCAGGCCTGGAGGGAAGCAAAAGTAATTCCGCTACCTAAGAATAGTAAAGCCCCCTTTACTGGCTCAAATAGCCGACCAATCAGCCTGTTACCAACCAATAGTACACTTCTAGAAAAA
The DNA here is from genome assembly GCF_045791955.1 of Oncorhynchus clarkii lewisi. Classification (NCBI taxonomy): domain Eukaryota; kingdom Metazoa; phylum Chordata; class Actinopteri; order Salmoniformes; family Salmonidae; genus Oncorhynchus; species Oncorhynchus clarkii. The sequence continues at coordinate 45,967,629 of NC_092152.1, read as the reverse complement.
ATTGTGTTTGACCAGATTCAATGCAAATCGACAACAGACTTTCAGCACGCTTGTAGGGAAGGACATTCAACAAGCACAGCACTTACATAAATGACTGATGATTGGCTGAGAGAAATTGATAATAAGATTGTGCGGGCAGTTTTGTTAGACTTCCGTGCGGCTTTTGACATTAACGATCTGGAGAAACGTATGTGTTATGGCTTTACACCTCCTGCTATATTGTGAAACAAGAATTACCTGCCTTAACAGAACACAGAGGGTCTTCTTTAATGGAAACCTCTCCAACATAATCCAGGAAGAATCAAGCAGCTGTCTAGGCCACTTACTTAAAAAAAAAAAACTTTTCTAACGAGTAAGGCCAGTGTGTCTATGTATGCAGATGACTCCACACTATACACGTCAGCTACTACAGCGACTGAAATGACTGCAACACTTAACAAAGAGCTGCAGTTAGTTTCAGAATGGGTGGCAAGGAATAAGTTGGTAAATATTTAAAAACCTAAAAGCATTCACTAAACCCTAAACCTCAACAAAATCTTGTAATAAATCACGTGGAAATTGAGCAAGTTGAGGTGACTAAACTGTTTGGAGTTACCCTGGATTGTAAACTGTCATGGTCAAAATATATTGATACAACAGTAGCTAAGATGGGGAATTTTAATAATGTTAATAATAATACAGTGTCCTCCACTAATATTGGCACCCTTAGTAAATATGAGCAAAACAGGCTGTGAAAAAAGTATTTATTGTCTATGTGTCTACGCCAAACCCACTTCTGGTGTTTGTTTCCAAAAAGATCTCTTTTGGTCTCATCTGACCATAGAACCCGGTCCCATGGAAAGTTCCAGTAACGTTTGGCAAACTATAGGCGCTTGAGCTTGTTGTTTGATCAAATAAAATAAAATAAAAGTGTATTTGTCACGTGCGCTGAATACAACAGGGAAATGCTTACTTACAGGCTCTAACCAATGGTGCAAAAAAGGTGTTAGGTGAACAATAGGTAGGTAAAGAAATTAAACAACAGTAAAAAGACTATAGAAGTTGCGAGGCGACATACAGACACCGGTTAGTCAGGCTGATTGAGATAGTATGTATGTACCATGTAGATATGGTTAAAGTGACTATGCATATATGATGAACAAAGAGTAGCAGTAGTGTAAAAGAGAGGTTGGCGGGTGGTGGGTGGGACACAATGCAGATAGCCCGGTTAGCCAATGTGCGGGAGTGCGGGCCTTCCTCTGTGTGCAGGCCTTCCTCTGACACCGCCTGGTGTAGAGGTCGTGGATGGCAGGCAGCTTAGCCCCAGTGATATACTGGCCAATACGCACTACCTGTTGCGCTTATGTGCCTTGCGGTCAGAGGCCGAGCAATTGCCGTACCAGGCAGTGATGCAGCCAGTGCTCTCGATGTTGCAGCTGTAGAACCTTTTGAGGATCTCAGGACCCATGCCAAATCTTTTTAGTTTTTTGAGGGGGAATAGGCTTTGTCGTGCCCTCTTCACGACTGTCTTGGTGTGTTTGGACTATTCTAGTTTGTTGTTGATGTGGACACCAAGGAACTTGAAGCTCTCAACCGGCTCCACTACAGCCCCGTCGATGAGAATGAGGGCATGCTCAGTCCTCCTTTTCCTGTAGTCCAAAATAATTTTCTTAGTCTTGGTTACGTTGAGGGATAGGTTGTTATTCTGGCACCACCCGGCCAGGTCTCTGACCTCCTCCCTATAGGTTGTCTCGTCGTTGTCGGTGATCAGGCCTACCACTGTTGTGTCGTCTGCAAACTTATTGATGGTGTTGGAGTCATGCCTGGCCATGCAGTCGTGGGTGAACAGGGAGTACAGGAGAGGACTGAGCACGCAGGGGAGCTCCAGTGTTTTTTTTTATGGTAACCCTCCCAAACAACTTGTGGTTAAACTTCTTAATTATTGCCCTGTTAGTAGAAAGGGGCATTTTCAACCTTTGAGCTATTTTCTTATAGCCATTTCCTGATTTGTGCAACTTAACAACCTCATTACTGTATTCTCAGGTCTTTCCCAGAGTGATGGATGACTATGGGAACTTGGCCTGTGTGTCACCTCATATTTATACCCCAGTGAAACAGGAAGTAGTCTTAATTACTCAGATGAACTAAAAAAAACGTTAAATATGAATGGGAATATATTCAGTTAGATTGCCAATAATTGAGAGGCACGTTTCGGAATTTTTTTTTTTTTTCACATACATTTGACTTCAATTAAAGGTTTGATTTTTGTGAATATTTTGAATGAAAGACCAAGAGGATAAAAAGAAAATAAATGTTTTCACAACAAATATCAAATCATAGACTTCATTATAACATAATAACACTCAGAAATACGAGCCATAGGTCATTAATATGGTCAAATCCGGAAACGATAATTCGAAAACAAACGTTTATTCTTTCAGTGAAATACGGAACCCGTACATATTTTATCTAACGGGTGGCAACCCTATGTCTAAATATTGCTGTTACATTGCACAACCTTTAATATTATGTCATAATTATGTAAAATTCTGGCAAATTATTACAGTCTTTGTTAGGAAGAAATGGTCTTCACACAGTTCGCAACGAGCTAGGCAGCCCAAACTGCTGCATATACCCTGACTCTGCTTGCACAGAACGCAAGAGAAATGACACAATTTCCCTAGTTAAAATAAATTCATGTTAGCAGGCAATATTAACTAAATATGCAGGTTTAAAAATATATACTTGTGTATTGATTTTAATGAAAGGCATTGATATTTATGGTTAGGTACACATGGGTGCAACGACAGTGCTTTTTTCACGAATGCGCTTGTTATCCAAGTTTATCATTTTAAAAGGCTAATTTCTCATTAGAAAACCCCTTTGCAATTATGTTAGCACAGCTGAAAGCTGTTGTTTTGATTAAAGAAGCAATAAAACTTGCCTTCTTTAGACTAGTTGAGTATCTGGAGCATCAGCATTTGTGGGTTCGATTACAGGCTCAAAATGGCCAGAAAGACCTTTCTTCTGAAATTCGTCAGTCTATTCTTGTTCTGAGAAATGAAGTCTATTCCATGCGAGAAATTGCCAAGAAACTGAAGATCTCGCACAAGGCTGTGTACTACTCCCTTAACAGAACAGCTCAAACTGGCCCAAACCAGAATAGAAAGAGGAGTGGGAGGCCCTGGTGCACAACTGAGCAAGAGGACAAGTACATTAGAGTGTCTAGTTTGAGAAACAAGATGCCTCACAAGTCCTCAACTGGCAGCTTTAGGCCCGCATCCCGGAGACGCCTCTTCACTGTTGACGTTGAGACTAGTGTTTTGCGGGTACAATTTAATAAAGCTGCCAGTTGAGGACTTGAGGAGCGTCTGTTTCTCAAGTAGCTGGTAAACTAGACGTAGCTGGTAAATTTGCTCTGGCTATCTACTCCGTTTTCAGAGCACTTGTCTGAGTGTGTCAGAGTGCAGAATAAGAGACACATTTACAAACGCTCAACACCCGTTGAATATGGCCGGTGTCAGTAAACAGTAGCAAAAAAACGTAATAAATAGTTGCCAGCAGCACAGTTGCAGTCACCAACGCTCTGGATAACATGAAAACAGCCTAACCAGCTCTACTAGAGCAAGTAAAATGGTAAGAGTGAGCTGTTCACACATTTGTGTCTGGAAGTAGCTAGCCAGCTAGCCAACGTTAGCCAGTTAGCTTGGGTGCTTGACTGCTGTTGTTAGGTCCGAATGCTCGGACCAACCCTACTCCTCGGCCAGAGTGGCCAGTGTGCACTCTGAACGCTCTGAGAGCGAACCGCTTTGAATTTATGAATGATGCTGAATGGGTGTAGACTAAGAAGAGCTCTCCAGTAGGTGTATCAAAACATTCAAGGGCCATTTTCTCTAAAGTGAGGTTACAAGTTTATCAACTTTCAAAGCAGAATGACTTTCCAATTGTTCCTCAACTGCAGTATATGATATACCATGTTCTAGCACAGTCTCTACTGTTATCCAATGTAAAAAACACAATTGCAAACGTTGCTACATATGACCGAATCCAGCCGGTCAGTCACACATGGTGTGTGGATGTTGTTTAAGGTTGTGTGAATGTTGTCAAAGGTTATGTGAATGTTGTCTGACATAATGAACTAAAGCAGTGATCTTCCTTTGTAGGCCATTGCGCCACACTTCCTAACAATAACTAGATAGTTAGTTGCTCAATAGGCCTTATCTCCCTTACACCCACCCATGTTCCAGGAAAGCTATGTATGCCGAGTGAGTTGCTGTGTTTTGGTGAGGAGTGATTTGCCAGTGGACATTAAAACAGACTTGTACAAAGACCAACAGAAGCCTGCAACACCCCAGCCCTTATAGATCAATGTGAAACCCGTATAATGTGGTGTCAAAGAGGAAAATGTCATTTGTTATCTTATATGGCTTGAAGAAGAGATAGGTAATCCTGTTCCTCTTAGTTTCTGTAATATCGTTACAAGTTGCCCTTTAAGTTTTTGCAGTCTGTTTTATAACTGTTTCTAACTTTCTGTAAAACAATTGTTCATGGTTCCTGTTCCCCAGGATGTGTGGGAGAGTGGACATGTCCTTGATATGACTCGTCTCTGTCTGGACCTAATATCTGTGGTGATAAGCAGAAGCACCGGACTCATTTGAAGGGCATGTGAAACATCCCACCCATCCTTGGTAATAAGATGTCTGTGAAAACAAAAAGCAAATTTATTTTGTTTTCCAATGCATGCTGAAATAAAGCTTTTGTATATTGAGATTGGAGTGCCTTATGAAGGGGTTTTTCCACCACATAAGAACACAAAAACAAATTGTACTGTGTGGTTACATTAGTGTGTGGTAACATTAGTGTCTGTAAAAGGTTGATTTCTCTCCAGTGGTAGTTTCTGATTAAGCTGAAAAGGCCCAATAGTCTTCTGAAACACTTTTAGTCTAATACTCTAAAGGAAGTGGGCAGATAAAGTGGCTGGACTGATTAAGACTTTTAACAGGGCCATTATTTTGAGGTTTGACAACCCTGGCAGCCTCCATAGTATTGTCTGAGCAGCAGCTGTAGTAAGCTTGACAATCATGTAACCCCTGTGTAAGAGATTTTGAGATGGTCTGCCAAACATGCACAAAAGTCATTGCACAATGCACAGTCCCACGTTAAAAGAACAACAACTCTAAAGGCTTCACATACCCTTTATAAGGCCTATATAAAAGTAAAGCGATAAATTGAAAATAGGGTGCCATTTATTCAATAGGGTGCCATTTCGGACTCGAACCAAGATGGACACCTTAGATCGAGAAACATTCAATATCAAATTCTGGTTCAGTGTTTTCCAATAAGAAACTTTTATAAGAACTTTAATCACAATGTGCTTCCTGGGGTAAATTACTAGGTTATTACCCCTGACCCTGATTACTCATAACAATACAGTTTATTTTGCCAAAGAATTGTATAGTCCCTTATTTGGTGTGATTGATTTATAAAGACATAGCTTTGGATATCAACTTCATTTCTACCCAGTCCTTTCAGATATACAGTTGAAGTCGGAAATTTACATACACTTAGGTTGGAGTCATTAAAACTCGTTTTTCAACCACTCCACAAATTTCTTGTTAACAACTTATAGTTTTGGCAAGTCGGTTAGGACATCTACTTTGTGCATGACACAAGTAATTTTTCCAACAATTGTTTACAGTAAGATTATTTCTGATTATAAACTGAGTTTAAATGCATTTGGCTAAGGTGTATGTAAACTTCCGACTTCAACTGTACAGTATGTGCTCCAATCCAGTTCACTCATAAATAGGCTAGTATCCAACTGTAGGTGCTACCAATATAAGTCACCCCATAATAATAATGTACTTGTAAGCACACAAGTCACCTAATACCACTAGACTCTTAATTAAACAGCATCTAGATATGACACCAGGACACGACAGCTGACAAATAGTCCATCGCTCTGCCGTCTTTTGGTTCTGGTGGATATGATCTAATCCCCTAACCAGAGTGTGATTTGGGTAACAGTTGCATAATTGATAAGCACTACACGACCTGTTGATATAGTCGACTAGCTATCATAATTTAAGAATATGGAGTCAAAAAAAATGACTGCCATCTTATTAATTATGTGTGAAATGTTAATAATAAACCTGAGGCTACTGTTAATGATTAGTTATTGGAGAAACAAGACCAAGATGAGACTCTGGACAAGGCGGATACGGTATATTAGAGGCCTTTTAATCAAGCATAATAATATCTGGCAAACGTGCAGCACGGCTCCTATTCGTCCAACCCTTAGGGAGCTTTCGGAAAAAGAGGAGGTACAACATATTTGGGCAGTTCATTTATACATTGAAATGACGTAGGTAGATTCTGGTAGTTCTGGCTCCTGGTTGGTTGTTCGTAGGTGATAGACAGTCCTCTCCAGCCTGGCGTCAGTATCCCATTGGTTCTCGACAGAGTTCTTTGTCTTTGGAGCCCATCCCAAAGGGTTTTGAGCAGTGTATATTTATGGGTTGTCAGTGTGTTTTATCTTATTCCGCCACCCTGGTGGGGGTTTCCCGTGCAGTTAGTATATTGAGAAACAGAGAGAAGGGGAGGGTATAACACAGAGTACAAGCCAAAATTGTATGGTTAAGCCCAGGCAGACAACAGTCAGTGAATGCGTCATTACATGTTTTAATATGTTATTACAACACCCCCTCTTCACGTCTATTAGACGTGACAAAAACTAAAAGTAAGAAAAATAGAACAGGAAATTTTAGGAAATTTGTAGTCCCCCTCTTCACGTCTCCAAAGAGACGTGAAAATTACTCATATGTGCATGTTTCAAACTCCACCAGAGGATCCTCCTGTTGTAGGAGGGGGAACATCAATGCAGGGTCATTATTTGGTGCAATAGCAGAAGTAATAACTCGAGAAAGCAGGGAGCGGGCACATGGGATGCAACAACAGCCACAGAGGGTTAATATTGCAACAAACACAGAGATAGAGACCAGAATAGAAGAGACCAGGACCTTATATTTACCAAATGCATCCATCCAGGAGTCCCACGTGCTGGTATCAACCCCAGAGTGGGATTTCATTTTACCATTCAGGGTACGTAGTCCTTCTAACGCAACAGTGAGACTGCCATCAGAGGCTGTGTTATTGGGGATAAATGTGCAACATTGCTCCCCAAACATAAAACATATCCCACCCTTCTCAGCCAGCAACATGTCAATGGCAATGCGATTTTGAAAAGCCATAAGGGAGGTAGCCGCCAGTTGACCATGTACGGCCTCAAAACCTTGTTGAGTCCAGTTTCCTAATTTTTGGACATTGAAATGTATATAGTTAATGCGGTCAACATTTTTATTCACAGTGCACCACCAGCAGAGAGATGATTCAAAACCTGCGGCGACCTGGTCCACCAGCTTGTACTCATCAGGGACCCCCCTAGGAACACCTATAGCATCAATATACGTGGGATCCCCAACAGTCAGGGCTGCTTCCCGCTTGGTTCTGGTAGGCAGAAACTGTGGGTCCACAGCCTGTATCCGGGTCACCAAATCACCCACACCTATAGGGTAAACAGAGATAGGCAGTAGAAGTGTTACAAGCGCATAAGTACCCGTAGCCTTATTGGGAGGTCTGTCAAAAAGCCGAGGTCCCCCACACCACCACCAGATGTCAGCCCTGATCACTGGCTTAAAAACACCAACTACTACGATAGTATTTGTACACCAACCAACAGGGAGCAAACCTAACTGTAGGATACCCCCTGTCATGTTAATACAGGAGAATTCGGCCCTGGCAACATCAGAGGAAAATACTGGTGCCCTGTCCGTAGCGGAGACAACAGGGTAAACTGCATCCCACAAGAAACAATTACCAGTCGGATTGTCTTTGTCCATAAGGGGCGTTAAACATCCGATCTCGACAGTAGCCGGGACAATGCGGAGCAATGGTCTGGCACCCATGCAAACTACGCAACTATAGTGGGGGTTGTATTGGCTGCTTGTTCGGTCAATAATAACCAATTGTTAGACAAACCTGAGATACCTGTAGCAACCCGAATGTTCTCATCCGGGGTAGGGGTGGTGACCACTAAAACAGCAGAACCCCACCCATCCCTGTGCTGGGGTAGGGTATGTGGCTTTGCCATATCGTCACGCACCGTCACAGAAGTAGGCTGTGGTTGTGGCGTAACACAGATATATAGTGTGAAATGGACTTCAGCCCTGTCGGTATCTACATATGGGGCCAACGTAAAAACCTGACAACCCATAGTGGTCCCAGGTCGTACAATCAGCTTTAGTTGAAAACCAGTGCGTGAAAATGTAAGCCGTTTGCGCCAGGCAAGAACAACCCGTCCCTTGGAATAGCTGGACCAGTGACCATGCCCTGTTTCCGCCACCAGGTTTTTCCAAGACCACTCACCATATCCCCCTTTGGTTATATACCAGTTAAAACTGGAATAGGTCCAGGCAGGTAGCCCCAAACTATTTTGCGCATGACCCAAAAGGCCCCAAGGCAGGTAAACGGTGGTGGTGGCATTGAAAGGCAAACACAAGGTGGTGCTCTTCAACTCCTGGGGGGTGCACTTAGTGACCCCCACCTCACGCCTAGAAACGGTATGGTCTTGTGGTAGATAAGAGGGAAAAGAGAGAGAGTTAGTTTCACCTGGCAGAGCAGAATTCAGTGTGTGAGTCTGTAGTGGGTGCATCTGTTGGTCTATAAGCCATGTGAGTACATACAGTGACTCCTCCCATGAGAAGAAAAATAACAAACAGGGATCCGGAGATCCCCAACCGTTCCCAAGGAGTACGGTGTGACTTAGTCAGTGAATATGGGGCTGAACCTCCCATTTTCCCTGACTAAGGAGGTGCAAGATTTGGGGCCGAATGTAGACCACTTAGGTCGGTTCTGACTTCCGTCAGTGTGCGGGAAGGGGTTGGAGCTGGTGTACAATGTGTGAGGTGGTGCCAAGGTGCGCCCAATTTACCTTTGACCTGGACTGAGTGTGAAGTAACCTCCTTCACTTCGTACGGACCAGTCCACCTGGGTTCCAGCCACTTTCTCTTGTGGACCTTTCCCCTTACACAGTCTCCAAGTTTTACCTTCAGTGGTGGCGTGTCCCCCGGCAGCTCCCCCTCCTGGACCTTGTGAACCTGGGTAGAGAGTGCTGCAGAGAGAACCGTCAGTTTTTTCACATAATTAGACATTACAATTTATTGCACATCAAGGGCGGGCATATGACCTCCCTCCCTTGGTGGGCCAGGCATGACTCTACCAGTCATTATCTCATGAGGAGAGAGATGGGTGCCTGACCCTGGTGAGGCTCTCATGGCCATCAACGCCAGGGGCAGGGCTTCGACCCATTTCAACTTCAACCCGGCACATACGTTTGACTTGCACGTTCCATGAGACCTTGGGATTGTGGCCTATAACTGACCTCGCATCCTCCCCCGCCGTTGGAATTGCCTCTACCCATTTGGAAAACCTATCCACCATCACTAATAGGTATTGTTTCCCATTAACCACCTTATTCGTCCCCATGTCAGTGTAATCTATGTTAATATCCTGAAATCATGCATTAGGTAATGGGTATGAGCCCATTGGTGTTCGATATGGTTTCTTTGGGTTGTGTCTGTCACAAACATTGCATTCATCACAAAATAAATCATCGCCATGAAATAAGTCAGTTATATATTTTTTATGTGAGGGTGCCACCAGATGTGCGAGGCCTTTTGGAGGGTCTTTAGTCTGCCTTCGTGTGTGGGGCCATGTGCTTCTCATAAAAGTTCTGGGTCCATCAGTGTGGCCTGCTTCATGGGCATGGGCTGAGTCTGTATAGATATTCACAGTCTTTCCTTTTCCTCTGATGAGGGCCTGCGTCAATCCGATGATTTCAACTAATTGGTCCGATGCTGGTTGAGGGATGATGGCTGATTGAAGGGTGACATCACGAGGTGAGCTGTTTTTTTTAATAGCTTTTGCTACTGCAGCAACGTATCTGGAGCATGTTGTCTGTTCTACCTCAATGTGGTCAAGTTTGAAAGAGTAGTACATCAAGACCCTTCTCTCCCCCTCTTGTTTCTGGAATAGGACGGATGAGGTAAATCCTTCCCTTTCAGAAACATCCAAATGGAACTTGTTCTTGTAGTCAGGTGCAGTCAGAGCTGCTGCCGCTGATAGATCTGTTTTCAGGAGTGCTATGGCTGTTGATGCTTCAGCCGTCCAGGCCAGGGGTGCATGGAGGTTCCTTGATCGTAGGATGACCGGTGCTGCCACCCCCTCTGGGCCACACACAATGGTACAACACTGATAGGTGGGGTCAGGTGCATCATGTCTTCGTCCCAGTCTGCAGTGTAGAGGCAGTCATCAGTTTCTGTTGCATTGAGTGTGCAATGGATCTCAGCTTGGGGAGTCTTATATGGGTGCAGAGTGTAGATTTGAGCTTTCAGTTGGTTGAACTTAAACTGGATGTGAGGGGTGGAAGGCCCTGTGGGTAGGCATTTTAGCCAGTACACTTCTGGGGTTTCAGACAGTGTGGGCATCTTTTATGGCCAGGGCATGGTGTTCCCTGCCATACCTTGAAACTGTGGTTGGTTGTAATCTTGCTGTTGCTGCTGCATGTGGCTGGGCCCTGGGTGGTTGTATTGTAGAGGAGGGGGTCCTCTTCCTCCTCCTCCTCATCCTGTGTTTGTGGCTTTGGGTAGTAGTGTTTTCATTGCAGTTGGTGTAGCCATGTAGAGGCTCCTCCATGTAGGCTGGGCATCTGTCCCATCAAAGCGGTCTTCCAAGGCTGGTACTCAACGAAGCGTGGATCAGCTGCTGGGCGTAGGGGAAGTTGGTAGGCCCCTTCCTGCTCCTTTCAGTGCTTGTATCAAGCCTATAATTTCAGCTAATTGTCTGTTTGGAGTAGAGGAGAACTGAATAAGATCGTGGCCTTCTCTCTTTAGGAGGCCCGGTTGAGATCCACCTTCCCTTCCTTGTGGGTAGTTCAGCAGGGACCCACCTGGGCCTTGTAGTGTTGTGGGGCTTGAGCAATCGGGCCTTTCTTCACAGACGAGGTGGCCTTCTTGAATCCCCACAGTCATGTTCCCTTTTAGCTGTCCTCCCTGCACCATGAAGACCGGGGCCTGTATGGCTGCTGGTGTGGTGTGGGTTTTAAATGGGTTGTGTGGGAGGTGTGCGAATGGATTTTGTGAATAGGGAGGTGGCACTTCAGTCTTCTCTTCCTGTGGCAGTGGCGGGTATAGAGAGAGCGGGGCCGATGGGGTGGTCACGGTGGGCGGTGGTGTGTTGTGGTTGTTGATTGTGCCTTCTCTGACGTCATCTGAGGCCCCAGCAAGCACCCCCATCATATCAGGTTTCTTTTGTGGGCGTGTCCTTTTTGTCTCCTCTATTGCCCATGTCCCTATTCTCAGCTCCGCCTCCGCTCTCTCTCTCTCCTTCGTTCCTTTCTTCTTGAAAAAATGGCTGCTATTCTTTTCTGCCTCACTCTCTTTCCCGTGCCTGACTGCCTCCTCTAATTCTCTTTCCATAGTGCTGAGTTGTTCCCTTGATGGGGCAACTCCACTAATGTAACCTGCCTGGGTCCATCTCAGTCTAATTTCCCCCCATATCGTCTTTATTGATTTATATTCCTGTTTTCCTCCTGCCCTTTCCTGTATTCTCTGATCTAAATATTCATTGAATTTGAGTTTGGGAACGGTAATTGAGGCCATATTGACGATTCCCTATGTCTGGGTCCGATAAAAAAGTATGTAAAACATTTTTTTTTTTAAAACAACTAAATGTGCTAACAAGACATTGCACTATTGCCCTCAGCAACTATGTGCACTTAGCCCGTCACTTGGTCGAAACCAGCGATGTATCCCTGGTGCCCACACAGACTTATCTCTCGTGTCTCACCCTCGTGCACACAGAGTTTTGTAGAATTACTGTACTATAATATCGAAAAGGGATATTCGCGAGATAATTATGCGTCTAGGGTATTTTACTGGAGTAATTTTACAGGTTCACACATTTCTACTGCCTGGCGAAATGTTAGTGTCCCAAACGCCTACTCTTGGGTCAATGTCAATGCATTCAGATGCCTTCTATAATATTTGTCAAATTAATTCTAGGCAACCCCAACAGCACAAAGAGAACAGAAATCAATTCGCTACTCGGCACGGCGGCCGCACAACCCCGCCCCAACTTTTGACTCAGCGGTCAAATTTAGAGCCGGTGGTCAGTATCCCTCGGTCTCATGGAACGGTGAATCAGTGACATTAATCTGGAGAGATCAGGTTTAATTCCTTCACTCCTAGTCCAATTATTTAGCTTATTAACTGATGCTCCTAGTGGGATGCCTACTCCACTGGTTCCAGTCTTAAATATACGTCTCGATCAATTAACAAAACATTTCATAATCTCATTCATATTTCATTTCACTGAGTTATCGAATCCCTCACCGTAACACCTAAACGATTGCCACATCGAAAATTGCCAGACTATTTGGACCCGATTAAAACAGTGCATCACATTCCATCAAATTCTGTTATTTTAAACAATATTTCATTTCACTGAGTTATCGAATCCCTCACCGTAACACCTAAACGATTGCCACATCGAAAATTGCCAGACTATTTGGACCCGATTAAAACAGTGCATCACATTCCATCAAATTCTGTTATCAAATCCTTCACCGTAACACCTAGTCGATTTACATATCAACTATTGCCAGCCTATATGGATTAGATTTTAAACAATATATCACATTCTGTCCTCCAATTCCTCACCATGACACCCAGCAAATTTACATATTAACTGTTGCTGGACTATTTGAATCAGATTTGAACAATATATTTACACAGATATCATTATGCAAATGCCTTTGGTTATTGGAACATTTTTCATAAATTTAACGGCAATTCATACTCACGCACTCAGTACTTCTGACCATAATTTGGATACTGACTATACTATAATATGCAGATTTCGATTAAACAGGTTCTGCTTACCTTTATAGTGTCGAGCTCTTTGGTCAGTTTCCTGAGGCGAGTTGAATCCCTGATGGCTCCTGTAGACAGGTCGCCCGTCCTTCTAGAATCTGTCGTCAACTTGTCTTTTCTCTCATCAAATCTATGGACCGAATTCATGGGTTTCTACCATCCTCTAGCTACCAATTTGTTAATGATTAGTTATTGGAGAAACAAGACCAAGATGAGACTCTGGACAAGGCGGATACGGTATATTAGAGGCCTTTTAATCAAGCATAATAATATCTGGCAAACGTGCAGCACGGCTCCTATTCGTCCAACCCTTAGGGAGCTTTCGGAAAAAGAGGAGGTACAACATATTTGGGCAGTTCATTTATACATTGAAATGACGTAGGTAGATTCTGGTAGTTCTGGCTCCTGGTTGGTTGTTCGTAGGTGATAGACAGTCCTCTCCAGCCTGGCGTCAGTATCCCATTGGTTCTCAACAGAGTTCTTTGTCTTTGGAGCCCATCCCAAAGGGTTTTGAGCAGTGTATATTTATGGGTTGTCAGTGTGTTTTATCTTATTCCGCCACCCTGGTGGGGGTTTCCCGTGCAGTTAGTATATTGAGAAACAGAGAGAAGGGGAGGGTATAAGCCAAAATTGTATGGTTAAGCCCAGGCAGACAACAGTCAGTGAATGCGTCATTACATGTTTTAATATGTTATTACAACACTACTCACTGAAGATCCGACCCAGAAAGGGCATGAGTTTCGGATGGGTGGCGAGCTGCTGAGGGAGAGAGCTGAGAAGGAGAGCGCGACCATGGAGCAGCCGAGAACCAGCTGCAGTAATCCAAGGGAGAGCAGTGGGCCGCCGGGGAGAAGCGCTGGTAGCAGCTGCGACTGAGAACCAGGCATGCGAGAGCTAGATACACAGCGGGGCGGCCGGATCCTGAACGACGAGTCTGCCAACTGAGAACCCAAAGAAACCCTAGATTCTAACACGATCCGGGGAGAACTACCGGTATAGACATTGGATACGCGCCACCAGGAGGAGAACAACTGAACCTGGATGAAACTCAGCGCGAGGAGGCGGGTGATCGTTTTAGTTTTATTCCTAAATTAAAGAAGAGATCCGTCAGTTGGGTTTGGTCAATCTTAGCGTCGTTACTACTGCCATGGTCGTCTCAAGGTGGCGGAGTTTTAAGTTTTAAAATAACTGCTGTTTGTGACAAGAGGCTAGGATTGCGTTTCACATTTTTGTCAGAGGCACAGGAAGGGCGCAGGAAAGAGCGCGTGTGCAGCCCTCTGGGCATAAACGGCAGGGACCCATGTGTCCCGGCCCTGGGAATAAACGGCAGGAACCCAAGCCGCTAGGGTGCCCCCAACCCCCCTTTTTTTAGGAACTCAGTCATGGTCTCAATTTACTGTTGAGAGTTAGAATGGTAGAATAGATAAGATGCAATTTTGAAATTGGCAGTGCATCAGCAGTTTTTCCTCTTGTAATGTCAGTCACTGACAGTCACTCAATTAGCCCATGTCAGCGAAAAATGTTTAAATTGGTAAATTAGTCTAGCCAGTTACACATTACCATGCATGGCATTTGCCAAGGGGCCCTAACCTCAAGCCCCCCCCCCCATTGGCTTTGATACTCTGATTGGTTAGAGACGATCAAACCGGTAATTACTTTTTTTTTACAGCAACCCTTGTGTGCCTCGTCACCACAAATGTCTTCAGTGATGACAGTCAGAATTGCAGGAAATGAGCTTTAAAAGGGCTAAATGTTCTATCCACGCATCACAACATTTTGGTAATTGCAGGAAATTAGCTTTTAACTACAAAATGTTCTGTCCGCCCCATGGCATGAGTAGAATTGCATGAAATTAAATTTAGAACGGCAAGATTTTCTCTCCAACCCATGGAAAAATGGGTAGAATTGCAGAAAATGTGCTTTAAAACCACAGCATTTTCTCTACGCCCTATAGCAAAATGCATACAATTGCACGAAATGAACTGATGTCAAAAGGGAGACCATAAAAATGTTTTATCCACAAGGTGGTGAGGCTCCCAAACTAAATCTTGATTAGGGCCACCAAAAAGCTAGGATCGGCTCTGCGGGTGAGATTTGGCCACATGTCCCCAACTGTCATTTGCAATATTTAGGTGTGAAAGAATTCAAGGATTTCTTAACTCTTCAGGTAGATTTTTATTTTGAGTCAGACCGCCGTCATTAATTTGCACAAAAATAGATTGATAAACGTAATTCACTAGCCGAAATGTCTTGTTTAGATGTGTTTGATGACAGCTGACTGTAGTAGGTTATGCAAATGTACAGTGGGGCAAAAAAGTATTTAGTCAGCCACCAATTGTGCAAGTTCTCCCACTTAAAAAGATGAGAGGCCTGTATTTTTCATCATAGGTACACTTCAACTATGACAGACAAAATGAGAAGAAAAATCCAGAAAATCACATTGTAGGATTTTTAATTAATTTATTTGCAAATTATGGTGGAAAATAAGTATTTGGTCACCTACAAACAAGCAAGATTTCTGGCTCTCACAGACCTGTAACTTCTTCTTTACCTGTATTAATGGCACCTGTTTGAACTTGTTATCAGTATAAAAGATACCTGTCCACAACCTCAAACAGTCACACTCCAAACTCCACTATGGCCAAGACCAAAGAGCTGTCAAAGGACACCAGAAACAAAATTGTAGACCTACACCAGGCTGGGAGGACTGAATCTGAAATAGGTAAGCAGCTTGGTTTGAAGAAATCAACTGTGGGAGCAATTATTAGGAAATGGAAGACAAACAAGACCACTGATAATCTCCCTTGATCTGGGGCTCCACGCAAGATCTCACCCCGTGGGGTCAAAATGATCACAAGAACGGTGAGCAAAAATCCCAGAACCACACTGGGGGACCTAGTGAATGACCTGCAGAGATCTGGGACCAAAGTAACAAAGCCTACCATCAGTAACACACTACGCCGCCAGGGACTCAAATCCTGCTTAAGCCAGTACATGTCTAGGCCCGTCTGAAGTTTTTTTAGAAAGCATTTGGATGATCCAGAAGAAGATTGGGAGAATGTCATATGGTCAGATGAAACCAAAATATAACTTTTTGGTAAAAACTCAACTCGTCGTGTTTGGAGGACAAAGAATGCTGAGTTGCATCCAAAGAACACCATACCTACTGTGGAGCATGGGGGTGGAAACATCATGCTTTGGGGCTGTTTTTCTGCAAAGGGACCAGGACGACTGATCCGTGTAAAGGAAAGAATGAATGGGGCCATGTACCGTGAGATTTTGAGTGAAAACCTCCTTCCATCAGCAAGGGCATTGAAGATGAAACGTGGCTGGGTCTTTCAGCATGACAATGATCCCAAACACACCACCCGGGCAACGAAGGAGTGGCTTCGTAAGAAGCATTTCAAGGTCCCGGAGTGGCCTAGCCAGTCTCCAGATCTCAACCCCATAGAAAATCTTTGGAGGGAGTTGAAAGTCCGTGTTACCCAGCAACAGCCCCAAAACATCACTGCTCTAGCGGAGATCTGCATGGAGGAATGGGCCAAAATACCAGCAACAGTGTGTGAAAACCTTGTGAAGACTTACAGAAAACGTTTTGACCTCTGTCATTGCCAAAAAAGGGTATATAACAAAGTATTGAGAAAAACTTTTGTTATTGACCAAATACTTATTTTCCATCATAATTTGCAAATCAATTCATTACAAATCCTACAATGTGATTTTCTGGATTTTTTTTCTCATTTTGTCTGTCATAGTTGAAGTGTACCTATGATGAACTTACAGCTGTAATCGCAGCAAAAGGTGGCGCTACAAAGTATTATATATATATCATATATTAGTATTAGTATTAAAGGGGCTGAATAATTTTGCACGCCCAATTTTTCAGTTTTTGATTTGTTAAAAAAGTTTGAAATATCCAATAAATGTCGTTCCACTTCATGATTGTGTCCCACTTGTTGTGGATTCTTCACAAAAAAATACAGTTTTATATCTTTATGTTTGAAGCCTGAAATGTGGCAAAAGGTCGCAAAGTTCATGGGGGCCGAATACTTTCGCAAGGCATTGTAATGACAGGAAAAATATCCATAAACAAATGCTGTCCTTACATGCCAAAGTCCTCTCTTACGCATGGGTACAGTAGACAGGGCAATATAACAGTAACCCAGTTTCACATAACAGTATAATATAAGGTAAATGCAATATACAGTATGAAATAGAAATGTACAGAATAGTCTATGGACCTAGGCTAGCTAGCTTTCTCAATGACAACCTGGTGTTATGTACAGTATAGTCTATGGACCTAGGCTAGCTAGCTTTCTCAACGACAACCTGGTGTTATGTACAGTATGTGACCTTGCAAACTACTAACAGTAAAATATGGTCAAAATATCTTCAACAAAAACACATGGCATATTTAATGACAGGAAAAACTTTCATAAACAAATGCTGTGCTCCCCTTTTAACAACAAAAGGGGACATGGATAGACATGCAAGCCCAATGACGACATGTAGCCTACAGTAGAAAGTACAGTAGCTAGCTAGCATGTACAATATTCACAAATCAACAGATACAATTTGAATAAATTACCGAAATACATGAATATCTCAATATATTGGTGGGAGTCCACATTATAATACACTGTCAGTGACCATATAAGTGTTTTAACATATAGGCCTGATTATGATTTTCATGGGACAATTTTTCAGTACCCTACCTTCCACGTGGGTACAGTAGTAGACAGCGAAGAGTTAAGGGGGGCAGGGGATGTTTGAGGGGGAATGCAGAAGGGAGTGTGCAACGTTAAAAAGGGCACTTGCAACAACAAAAGGAATGTACAGAAATATCAGGCAGTAATATCAGGCATGGAACTATTGAAATGTTGTGTAATTATACAATATATATATTGTATAATTATAATATACAATTACAACATGTTGAATTACGCAAACCTCTGGAGAGTATGAAAATAAAAGAAAAATACTTGTAATGACTTCGTATATACAGGCCCTACGTTTTACCAAACCACTCACTGGAATATATCAGCTAAATAGCTACCTAATAAAAGGTTGAGAGAATAGAGATTGTGCAGGTCTAAGCACTCTCTATTGAAAAATGAGGACTAAGGCCAAACCTATACTTTTGTTGTGAACTAAAACTTCTCAACATCTAAGTTTATTCCCTTATCAATAACAGGGTACTTTTTCCTAACATTGTCCTTTAGTGTCTACAATTTGTTCTACCATAGACTATCAGTCTACACACTGGCTTGATAACCCTCCCAAACTTAGAAGGGGGGTGACTGCCTGCATGGGGGCTCTTCCTAGGTTGTTCTTGGGCAGGAGGGCCACTTGTCGGCAAGCTTGCGTTTTCCTCTGCATCTCTTGTTATCCACAAGAACTTGGTCACCAATGGAGCGAGGCTGGCTTTGACTTTCTTGGTGTGCTGGTCAGACTGGTGTCTCTGTTCCACTGCAGAGTTCTTCTGAGCTTGGAGCATAACAGACTGGAGGTTGCTCACCAGGGTCTTCACATAGACATCCTAGCCACAGACAGTCTTGTCCTGAAAGAAGTTCTTGAAGATCTGGTCAACAGGCAGCCTAGGTACTCTCTGAAACATCCAGTAGAAGGGTGCAAAGCCAGCGGTCTCATGAGCAGTACAATTGTACACAAAGGTCATGTTCTGGATCATATGGGGCCACTTCCTGCTTTGCCTTTGGGGACAAGGATATCAGCATGTTGCCTAGTGTTCTGTTTAACCTCTCCATGCCACTGCCCTCCGTAGGATGATTGGCGGAGGTACAAGACTTCTTGACACAGGCCAACTCCAGGAGTTCGGCGATGAATTCACTTTGGAAATTGGCTCTCTGGTCTGAGTAGAGATGGGTAGGAAATCCATAGACACAGAAGAAGTTGTCCCAAAGCTTCTTCAAACTTCCGTTGCTGTCTGGTCCCAGCAGGGGAATGCATGTGCCATCTTGGTGAAGTGATCACTAATCACTAGGACATCCACAGACTTGTTCTGGTTGTCTTCAGCAGACAGCAGATTTCTGAGTCGATGCATACAAGTTCCAGTGGGGCAGTGGTCTTGATGCTCTCCGGTGGGGCTCTTGCTGTGGGCTCTGGGGTCTTGCTGAGGACACACCTTTGACAGGTCTTGACATAGTTGCGGACGTCTTTCTCTATTACGTGCCATAAAAACCTCTGACGGTGTGTGGCTGGCCACCAGGCAAGGCCTCCTTCCTCAGAGTCTCAGGTAGGACGTATGGAATCGCTCGCTCTTGTTAAGTGGATCATTGGAAACTCTGTACAATATATCATTAACCAGTGTGAGCATTTCCCATTGTTTCAGATTCTTCCGAGCGAGCTAGTTGTCATTGTGATGCTTACGTTTGGCTGGTCTGCACTTCCTCTCAACATAGTGGATCACTGTGAAGATGGAGGCATCATGTTGTTGGTGGGGCTTGAGCTCTTCTACGGACAAGGAGGGGAGTGTGTATTGGGCTAGCTGGGTGCTCATGTGGTCCACTAACAAAGCAGCTCTCTGTTGAGACACAGACTCCCAGTCTTCATGAGAGGAGAGTAAGACTGACACGCCATCCTCAGACAAGGACACATCCGCAGACACACTCAGGGAGGAGTTATCCTAGGACTTGCGGCTGACATGTCTGGTGGAATGCATCCTGCACACATCCATCTTCCACATCACACACTTTCCTAAGCAGCTCCAAATACGGCTCGGACAAGAGTCGATGACTCGGTGGCTTCACAAACGGGTCCCTGCTCAGCGCGTTGGGCACAACATTGCTTTCCTGGAATGTGTTTGATCTCAAAGCAATATGGTGCAAGCTTGGAGATTCAGCGTAGCTCACCTGCATCCACCTTGTGCTTGGTCATGATGTAGGGCAGGGATGGGCAACATACATTTTTTGTGGCCCCCACTCTCATCAATGTTGCCCATCCCTGATGTAGGGTAAGTATACCCATTAAGCCCACTTCAATCTTTGGATTCAAATAATTTTTTATTTATTTTTCTGCCATTTCATGTTTCAACCAGCTCATGTGGTTGTTCTACCATACCAGTTTTTATTCTTAGCCAATCAGATGATTTATTAGTAAGTTATAAAGTATTCATACCTCTTGACTAATTCCACATTTTGTTGTTACAGCTGAATTAAAAAATGTATTAAATATTTTGTTAATCTCACCCATCTACACACAATACCCCATAACGACAAAGTGAAAACAGATTTTTTTAAATGTTTGAACATTTTGTGAATGTCAAATACAGAAATATCTCATTTACATTAGTATTTACACCCGAGTCAATACTTTGTAGAAGCACCTTTGGCAGCGATTACAAGAGCTTTTACACACCTGGATTGTGCAACATTTGCCCATTATTCTTTTCAAAATTCTTCAAGCTCTGTCAAATTGGTTGTTGATCATTGTGAAATAACCATTTTCAGGTCTTGCCATAGGTTTTCAAGTAGATTAAAGTCAAAACTGTAACTCGGCCACTCAGGAACATTCACTGTTTTCTTGGTAAGCAACTCCAGTGTAGATTTGACCTACAGTGTGAATGTTTAAATGATGTATTCAATATAGACAATAAAAATACAAACATTTGTGTGTTATTAGTTTAAGCACACTATTTTTTTGTCTATTGTTGTTACTAAGATTTATGACTAATTTATACAGTAATCCAAGTAACTTCAAAGGGTTCACATATTTTTTCTTGACACTGTATATATCTATATGTCTACAGTTGAAGTTGGAGGTTTACATACACTTAGGTTGGAGTCATTAAAACTCGTTTTTCAACCACTCCACAAATTTCTTGTTCACAAACTATAGTTTTGACAAGTCAGTTAGGACACCTGCTTTGTGTATGACATAAGTCATTTTTCCAACAATTGTTTACGGACAGATTATTTCACAATTCCAGTAGGTCAGGAGTTTACATAGACTAAGTTGACTGTGCCTTTAAACAGTTTGGACAATTCCAGAAAATTATGTCATGGCTTTAGAAGCTTCTGTTAGGCTAATTGACATCATTTGAGTCAATTGGAGGTGTACCTGTGGATGTATTTCAAGGTCTACCTTCAAACTCAATGCCTATTTGCTTGACATCATGGGAAAATCAAAATAAATCTGGTTCATCCTTGGGAGTAATTTCAAAATGCCTGAAGGTACCACATTAATCTGTACAACCAATAGTACGCAAGTATAAACACCATGGGATCAGGCAGCCGTCATACCGCTCGGGAAGGAGACGCGTTCTGTCTCCTAGAGATTAACGTACCTTGGTGCGAAAAGTGCAAATCAATCCCAGAACAACAGCAAAGGACCTTGTGAAGATGCTGGAGGAAACAGGTACAAAAGTATCTATAGCCACAGTAAAACGAGTCCTATATCGACATAACCTGAAAGGCCGCTCAGCAAGGAATAAGCCACTGCTCCAAAACCACCATAAAAAAGCCAGACTACGGTTTGCAATTGCACATGGGGACAAAGATGGTACATTTTGTAGAAATGTCCTCTGGTCTGATGAAACAAAAATAGAACTGTTTGGCCATAATGACCATCGTTATGTTTGGGAATGTGATGAAAGAAATTATAGCTGAAATAAATAATTCTCTCTACTTTTATTCTGACATTTCACATTCTTAAAATAAAGTGGTGATCCTGACCTAAAACAGGGAATTTTTACTTGGATTAAATGTCAGGAATTGTGAAAAACTGAGTTTAAATGTATTAGGCTAAGGTGTATGGAAACTTCAACTGTGTGTATATATATATATATATACACAAGTGTCCCACTTGTTGTTGATTCTTCACAAAAAAATACAGTTTTATATCTTTATGTTTGAAGCCTGAAATGTGGCAAAAGTTCGCAAAGTTCAAAGGGGCCGAATACTTTCGCAAGCCAACCTCTGGCCTGTATTTGAAGTGGAAGGATGGTGGATGGTTACTTTCCTAGGCCTCTCCTGAAGAGCCAGATCAACCCCCCCCCCTGGTGGTGATGTTATGTAACAGCAGTTTCAGGGGACCTGGTATCCATAACGTGTCCACAGTAGGACTGTTTCTTATTAACGTTTATGTTAATGTGGTAGATGATTTGCAGCTTGCCAACGCTCGAGGCATGATGAGTAACTAAGTGAACAACAAAATAAACACCAATCCCCCAGTCAGTCAAATACAAAGTGATCGTTTAGGTAGCCACAGTATCACACACATAAAATAACCTTAACACGACTGAGCCAATCAGACCCAAGCTGTACTGGCCGGGTTACACATCCACCATAGCTGCATGAACCATGTTGAAAAGGACAATGTGAACAGAAAATAAAGCCAGCACAGGGTGTTTTCTCCACTCGGTCAATGAAAGACTTTATTTTATTTGGTGTTGTAAGATAATGAAACATGAAAGACCCAAAGCAGACATTGTCCAGTCATTCCTCTCTCTATCTGTTTCTCTCTCTCTCTGTTTCTCTCTCTTTAATACTGTGTGTTCAATCATAAACACTTATAACCCACTGGAGGTATAGTGTGAACTGAGATACAATCAAGCATGTAATAACATGTAGAAACACATCAACAGTGTAACAGAGACCACGACAGCCGACATGACAGACTCCACAACAGAAATGACTGACATACATATCAACCAATCACACGTCTCCTACATCAAACCTCCTCTCTGAAACCACCTGATCTGGGTTGCTATTCAATCAAAACCGTTATCCAGGTTTCCGTGGTTAATAAAACAAAAATGACCTTCCTCTTTTGAAAGATCATGTTTGAGTTATATTACTGATCAGTTTCTTTTTGTTTCCGCACAGTGAATTTATTCTCATACATTTTATCATACCCAGGAAACTCGGAAAACATTCATTCCCCCCCAATTTCGTGATGTCCAATTAGTAGTTACAGTCTTGTCCCATTGCTGCAACTCCCGTACGGAGGTTGAGAAGGTCGAGAGCCATGCGACCTCCGAGCCGCACTGCTTCTTGACACACTCCTCGCTTAACCCGGAAGCCAACCGCACCAATGTGTCGGAGGAAACACCGTACAACTGGTGACCCGAAGACAGCATGCATATGCGCCCGGCCCGCCACCAGGAGTCGCTAGGAGCAAGATGGGACAAGGACATCCCGGCCAGCCAAACCCTCCCTTAACCCGGACGACACTAGGCCAATGTGCGCCGTCTCATGGTCCCAGTCGCGGCAGGCTGCGACACAGCCTGGAATCGAACCCGGGTCTGTAGTGACGCCTCTCGCACTGCGATGCAGTGCCTTAGACCGCTGCGCCACTCAGGAGGCGGTTTTGATTAAATGCTGTTCCCATGTTGAACATGTCTCTGGGGGACAGGACTGGTCACGGATATTATCGTTGTGGAGGAAGGGACAAAGGGACGGATGGAGGGACGGTACAGTGGGGACAGTATTAAGGTTTTGGTGTCTCTTGTTCCCTGTTTTCCCTAAAAGCTTGAGAGCAGCAGAGCGGTGTGGTCCAGGGGACAGGGGTGCCATGCATGGTCAGATGTCCCCAAACCTCATTATGTTATTCATAAAGTAAAAGGCACTTAAAAAAATCTTACATTCCAGTGTATTCTATATATAATATATTGCCTCTTTCGATCTCTATATATATATATATATATATATATATATATATATATATATATATATATATATATATATATAGTATGTATACACACACACACACACACACACACACACACACACACACACACACACACACACACACACACACACACACACACACACACACACACACACACACACACACACACACACACACACACGATCATATAGAATGCAAAGATGGAGGAGTATAAACTCCAGACATTGTATATATAATAATATATATGTGACCTTTTAAAATAGTTTGGAGACAGCTGGTTATAATGTTTTGTACTAAAAGGAAAGGAGTAACGAGAAGAAGATACAGCTTGGAGGACTCGTAAGGTTTAAGGTTCTTGTGGAGTGCAGAGAGGGACTCGTGGTAATAGGTTTCAGTTGCTCTGCAGGCAGCAAACTGAAGGAGTTGCATAGGCAAGAAATTAACATCCTGATTAAATGGATCATAACAATAACACAGATCGGTGTAACAGTAACACATCGGTGTAACAGTAACACAGATCGGTGTAACAGTAACACAGATCGGTGTAACAATAACACAGATCGGTGTAACAGTAACACATCGGTGTAACAGTAACACAGATCGGTATAACAGTAACACAGATCGGTGTAACAATAACACAGATCGGTGTAACAATAACACAGATCGGTGTAACAATAACACAGATCGGTGTAACAATAACACAGATCGGTATAACAATAACACAGATCGGTGTAACAATAACACAGATCGGTGTAACAATAACACAGATCGGTGTAACAATAACACAGATCGGTGTTAACAATAACACAGATCGGTGTAACAAAAACTAACTCAACCAAACAAGCAAATAGAAATTAAACAAGAATAATAACAAAGACAGTGAGGTAACTATCCACTTTTTGAAGCAAAAAAGCGGTTTTAAGAAAAACTTAAAACTGGCCAGCTTCCGAGTCAGCAGCGTATTGGTGCAGGGTCAGGGGAGGGGGGCAGAGTCCCGGTGGAATTGAGAGTGTGCGTTTGTGTGCGCTGAACTGAGTCAATCAGAGCAAGGCTCAGCAGTGTGTGGGTGTCTCTGTCAACCAGCCCTGTGTCTTGTTACTTTAGGGTGTTAAGGGTAGTCGGGGGTCCAGGAGAGAAGGGGCACTACAGTTTAGTGTGGTAGGGTAGGTAGGTAGGTGAGTGTGGTAGGGTAGGTAGGTGGGCACGTAGTAGTGCTACACTTCATTCAGTGTCCTGGTATTTTATGGCTGTTGGTAGCATAGTCTAAAGTTCTGTGTCCTGGTATTTCTGGTTGTTGGTCTGGTAGTAGCCTCTCTTGGTGTGGTCTGCCAGCTGGCGTCGGTACTCTTCCTCTTCGCTGGGGTAGAACCCACAACTCTCAGAGTATGGCAGCTTGGAGGGAGGGGTCTGGGGCTCAGGACGCGAGCTGGAACTAAACACACACACAGGCGCACACACACACACACACATACACGCATGAACACACAGACACACACACATTAATGTACAATACACAAAGACACACAATATATTCAGTGAAAATCCCCACACGCAGATGAATATAGAGTACAACGGAGAGCGGACAGACATAACACAACACACTCACGGTACGAATGGGTAAAAACCCTCCCATGTTGAGTTCCTACCCTATAGGCTGAGGCCGGCTGTGATCCAGTTTCTGGGTCTTCACAGGGACAGCATAGATGTCTGGGTGCTTCTGAGCTATCTCCAACTGGCCAGAGACAGACATTAGTATGA
Source organism: Oncorhynchus clarkii lewisi (assembly GCF_045791955.1). Lineage (NCBI taxonomy): Eukaryota > Metazoa > Chordata > Actinopteri > Salmoniformes > Salmonidae > Oncorhynchus > Oncorhynchus clarkii. The sequence continues at coordinate 45,942,256 of NC_092152.1, read as the reverse complement.
TGCTTTGATGACAACACAGACTAGCAGGCACGCACTCTTTCTCTCTCACACACACATTCAGAGGTGCACACACACACACAAACACACATTCAGAGGCGCATGCACGCACACACATCCACCCACCCACCCTGGCGTTCTGGGCCTCCTGCAGCTCCAGCATCCTCTGAGTGCGTGCAAAGTGGTCCATCTTCTCAAAGGCCTTGATCTTCCCCAGGAACGACTTGAGGCTGGGGTCCTCAGGGCTCTCCCCTGGCTCCTCCGGGCCCCTAAAGGCCGCTGTGTTTGGGGCCGTGCTGTGGGTGGTGTCCTGGGTATTATAGGAAGGTTTGACAGCGATGGGGGGAGGTGCCAGTGGCTTGGCCTTGCCAAATGAGTTAAGGGTGCGAGGGAGAGGAGGGGGGTCGCTGGCAGGGCTGGAGGAGTGGGAGTCGTAGCCTCGGCTGGGGGGGGGCTCGTATGACCCTATGGGAGGGACTACCTCATCCCTGAACAGCAGCTTTACCTTGGGGGGAGGGAGGGAGGCGGGGGGTGGGGTGGGGGGTGGACCAGCATAGAATTAGAATGAATCAAATCATTTTGATTCGATTCAGTCAATGAAGTCATTCTATTTCTATGGGGACCAAACAGGGTTAGTCACAGATCCGCACACCAAACATTTCTGTACGTGAATAGTAGATTTGTGACTAGAAAAACGCTTGAAACAATACATCGTTAACTTTAGGCTTCCGCCCTCATTACCTCACTATTGATTTACAACATAAAAGAAGCTTCAAGTTGTACTTTCCCAAACACATTCATAACAGAAGACAATGTTGAATACCACATTTTGATAGACAACACTGACCAAAACCACGGACACCTATTTCTCTACAAACACTGTAAGAGTTCAAAACACAGGTAGCCTATATTACTCTAGAATATCTGTTCAACAGACAAAGGTTCACAATACTATTAATGACCATGAGGTTTCACGAACGCAGGATCCTTCTATCACCACAAGGAATTTTGGGAGTTACTTATTGCTAATTAGGTACCAGAGTGGTCTGCCGTTGGAGGAATCCAAGCCGTGGTGGGTGTGGTTTCTCCAGATCAGACCATTCTTCAGAGAGAAGGGGAGTTTGCTAGTTCTGATTTAGTTAAAGAGCTAAGGGGTGGTGGGGGGTTTCAAACATTCAAATGCAAGTGGATGTTTGAAAGCCACCGGAGATCTTGTACTTATCTACGCCAAAAACCATGCAGTTGCCTAAAAATCTGATGCTCACTACCGGTTGACTTTATGTTCGAAAGATGGTAAAAGTGAATCTAAGAGGAATTTGTATATGTGTGTGTGTGTGTCTGTCTCTCACCTTGGGGGGGTCAGGTACAAACGCGGGGGGTGGGCTGGCGCTGCTGAGCACCTCCCTGCTGCCCACCCTCCTGACACGACCACGGATCTCTGGACTACACCTGCGCAGGATCTGACCCCAAAAACACAAATATACACACATAGGACAGGGTCAACAGGAAGTACCATGCAGGTTCACAGGCTGGGTCAAGGGTCAACCATGCTGATTATTGAAGGGTCATGTTTTAATTATAGAGGGGTTGTGTCTCTTTTGCATTCAAAAGGGCCAAGAGGTGACATCTGCATAAACCAGGTGCATAGAAGCAATTGTCAAGGCATCTGGTTACTAAGGGGCGAAGAGGAAGTAATACTGTACATGCAGTTAGTAGCCTATGTAACACTGTTATACACTCCTACCCTGGGACACACACACAGATTTTAAGATCCTTGTACAAATATAAAAAATCATATAGTTCCCTAGTGTGTTTCCAGTCTGTTTTTAACTACTGTACTAGAGAGAAACTGGCCACAGGCCTTTGGGAGGGCTATTATCATAGTGCTGAATGGCCTCTATTTAGAAAACTGTTTTACTAAAGTGCATCTGACACATTGGGTATTCCTGAAACAACCCAAACAAATGCTAACCAGATGGTATTGATGTTGGTCATGTCGGCCTAGATTGGACTGGGGATATCATAGGTGTAATGATGTGTTTGAACTGTAGAGGGCAGAATAGATTCTTACAACTCTGCATAGCACCAAGGCTCTGAGGTTAGGACATCACAATACATGGGCTACATGGGCTGCTTATGGGCTGTATGTGCGTGTTGTTAACTATGCATGTGTGTGTGTGTGTGTGTATCGCTATGTATCTCTAACCTTCTCTGCCAGCACAGGCTCAGAGGAGCGGCTGATAGCGGACACGTGCAGTTGGTCAGCCGGCTCGTTGTCCAGCTCGTTATCCGTGTAAGCCCCACCCTCATCCGCCGTGTCATCGTAGTCGCTGGCCAATCGGCTGTCCATGCTCAGGTAGTCGTCGGCTGACATGGCTGACAGGTATGACATGTGGTCGTCATGGAGATCAAGGTCCATCTCCGTCCAGTCCAGCTAAAAGAGACACATGATGGATCTTGGTGTACAGAGAGGAAGCAGAAACAAAAACAAAAACAAAGAAAGAAAAGAAAGAAGAACCGAGCTGTAGAGCACCAGTGGTAGAAGGATTCACACACAGTGAGCATGCTCACAACACAGGACTCAGGAAATAGAGCAAAACACTTCTCACCATCTTAAAAGTGATAGAAAAGGCTGAGTACAGTATGAAGAAACTAGACTAAGTATAGTAGTACCAAGGGAAATAGTTAAGATTGACTAGGACACAGAAGTATACAGAAATAGCTTGAAAGGAAAGAACAGTGAATATGCTATACAGTTGAAGTTGGAAGTTCACATACACTTTAGCCAAATACATTTAAACTCAGTTTTTCACAATTCCTGACATTTAATCCTAGTAAAAATTCCCTCTTTAAGGTCAAAAAGGATCACCACTTTATTTTAAGAATGTGAAATGTCAGAATAATAGTAGAGAGTGATTCATTTAGGCTTTTATTTCTTTCATCACATTCCCAGTGGGTCAGAAGTTTACATACACTCAATTAGTATTTGGTAGCATTGCCTTTAAATTGTCTAACTTGGGTCAAATGTTTCGGGTAGCCTTCCACAAGCTTCCCACAATAAGTTGAGTGAATTTTGGCCCATTCCTCCTGACAGAGCTGGTGTAACTGAGTCAGGTTTGTTGGCCTCCTTGCTCACACACGCCTTTTCAGTTCTGCCCACACATTTTCTATGGGATTGAGGTCAGCGCTTTGTGATGGCCACTCCAATACCTTGACTTTGTTTTCCTGAAGCCATTTTTCCACAACTTTGGAAGTATGCTTGGGGTCATTGTCCATTTGGAAGATCAATTTTTTTTCAAGGTCAGTCTCGCAAAAAGACGTATTCTTGTGTTCTAACTACCCGCTCGCTATTCAAAGCGGTCTGAACAAATTAAGGGAATCGTTCACAAACATTGGCACATTCTAAAATCCGATTAAAGTCTCGGTCATTTGTTTTCGGGCCTTCCCTTGGTCGTATTCTCGCGGGGCAGAAATCTCAGAGACCAATTGGTACTCTCTGATTTACCACCCCAAGATATTCCTGAACAACGTCTATTTGCGCCCCTACTGGATGGAAATTACAAATGTAATGGCTGTGCTCAATGCAATGGCACTTATAAATGTAGATACTTCAAACACCCACAAACAGGGAAATCGATCCCAATCAAAGGGGTTATTATGTGCTCCACTAAGGCAGTTATTTATCTTATAACTTGTCCTTGTGGTAAAAATTATGTGGATAAAACCAAGCGCGAATTAAAAGTACGTATCTCAGAGCATCGTAGCACCATTAGGTGGAAAAACTTAACTTAGCCAGTTGAGGCCCACTTCTTGGAGGCAGGCCACTCAATTTCGTCTCTGCGTTATATTGGCATCGAACATGTCAGGAGAGTGGGTGACCTTGATCATTTATTGTTAAAACGAGAGGCTGCCTGCATCTTTAACTTAAAGACCCTTGCTCCCTTCGGTCTCAACGTAGACTTTGATCTGAAGCCATTCTTGTGATTATTGTGACTTTGCCATTGTAATTGTTTGTAAGCTTGTGTAGTCAAAAATTAATTTGTGATCGTATGCTATCCATTTGTTGTTTGTATGCTGTTCTTTGTATTCCATTTTAATATTCGATAATTAACCAATGATATTAGGCCACTCTTGGCCATGATTACAGACACCTGTGTCTTTTGACACTACATAAACGAGTCATCCCGCAGTGTTTGTGATCATACCCTGATGAAGACAGCTTGGGACCAAGCTGGTAATAACATTTTAGCTTCTGATCTCCTAGAGTGTACGGCTCTCTTTTATTTTTAATTTCGAAGATGTCTTGAGATGTTGCTTCAATATATCTACATAATTTTCCTTCCTCATGTTGCCATCAATTTTGTGAAGTGCACCAGTCCCTCCTGCAGCAAAGCATCCCCACCACATGATGCTGCAACCCCCGGTCTTCACGGTTGGGATGGTGTTCTTTGGCTTGCAAGCCTCCCCCTTTTTCCTCCAAACATAATGATGGTCATTATGGCCAAGCAGTTCTATTTTTGTTTCATCAGACCAGAGGACATTTCTCCAAAAAGTACGATATTTGTCCCCATGTGCAGTTGCAAACCGAAGTCTGGCTTTTATGGAGGTTTTCGAGCAGTGGCTTCTTCCATGCTGAGTGGCCTTTCAGGTTATGTTGATATAGGACTTGTTTTACTGTGGCTATAAATACTTTTGTACCTGCATCTTCACAAGGTCCTTTGCTGTTGTTCTGGGATTGATTTGCACTTTTCGCACCAAAGTACATTCATCTCTAGGAGACAGAACGTGTCTCCTTCCTGAGCGGTATGATGGCTGCATGGTCCCATGGTGTTTATACTTGCGTACTATTGTTTGTACAGAATGTGGTACCTTCAGGCGTTTGGAAATTGCGCCCAAGGATGAACCAGACTTGTGGAGGTCTACACATTCTTTTCTGAGGTCTTGGCTGATTTCTTTTGATTTTCCCATGATGTCAAGCAAATAGGCACCGAGTTTGAAGGTAGGCCACAGGTACACCTCCAACTGACTCAAATGATGTCAATTAGCCTATCAGAAGCTTCTAAAGCCATCACATCATTTTCTGGAATGTTCCAAGCTGTTTAAAGGCACAGTCAACTTAGTCTATGTAAACCTCTGACCCACTAGAATTGTGATACAGTGAATAATAAGAGTAAGAGTATTTTGTTGCATCTTTCTGTAAACAATTGTTGGAAAAATGACACATGCACAAAGCAGATGTCCTAACCGACTTGCCAAAACTATAGTTTGTTAGCAAGAAATTTGTGGAGTGGTTGAAAAAACGAGTTTTAATGACTCCAACCTAAGTGTATGTAAACTTCAGACTTCAACTGTAGATTTGAAGTAGACAGTAAGACAATTTTACAGAACATGATTGAAACATGTACATAATACAGGGTGAAATAGTACAATAAGTATATTAGAGGATAGGAGTGTAGCAGAATATACCCACTGGGCAGACGTCAATTCAACGTTTATTCCACATTGGTTCAACATCATTTAATTGAAAGGAACTGGAAACACTGTTGTTTCAACCAGTGTGTGCCAGTGGGTAGCATGTGTAGGGTAGAGTATATTATAGGGTTGTGAACGTTTTAAAATTCAAATGGTAAAACGCTAAGAACAAAACCCCTTACTGAAAACAAAATGTGGTTGTTTTTGTTCACAATATTTTAAATGACAGTGTAGTTATCACAAAACTACCACTAACAGATCCCGACCATCATCATAAAGGGAAACATTTGAACAAATAGGCCTACCTAATGCAACAACGATGGAACGTTAGTAAGAGGGGACATGCATATTTCAAATTATTTGCCATGGATATATAAAGCACTCCGCACCTTATCGTCAGTAAGAGTTGAAAAAAAAGGGCAGATTCCATAAATTATTGCAGTTGATATGCAGCCCTTGTCAAGGCCTACTTGAATTTGTGAAGTAATTAGCTACATTAATGACTGCAAGACAATTTCAGCCGTGACTAGTGCTACTGAAACAGGTGCGTCTTTCTCTCTCATATCACCGTTTACGTCCCGTTTCAACGGGATGTTACATCTGCGTTGCTTTCTGTTTGGGGTTGTAGGCTGGGTTTCTGTAAAGCACTTTGTGAAATCTTCTCACGTAAAAAAGGGCTTCATAAATACATTTGATTTGATACCCCCTTTATAATGGGAGTTGAGACATCGCCTAGAGTTAACAGCATTAACCAGTAGATTTTGGCGCGTTTTCTTTTGCCCTGTGTTTAATCTGTGAGCTTAAACTTGGTATGCAGGCAGGCTGAACATAAAACAAAGTAGGCCATTAATGAATATTCTATTTGGCTTCATCAAAAATGTTTTGTTGCATATTTCAACCTATTCTAAATGCGTGTTTACCTTCCCCTCAGACACCCATACAGCCTGAGTCTGCTGCTCCCTGATAGAGTCCTTCACACTGCCATACCACGCATCGTTGGCCGAGTTCACATCAATAGTAGCTGTAGGGAGGAGAGCGCCGGAGCGAGGAGGAGAGGGGGGTAAAGAGAGAGAGAGAGAGAGATACAAGGGAGATAGAGGAAGTTGAGAGAGAAATAAAAAGAGGTGGAGAGAGAGGATTGGAAAAGAGAGGGAGAGCGGACAGAGGGAGAGAAAGAGTGGGAGAGAAGCGAAAGAATGGAAGAGAAAGGAAAGAAAAGGGTGAGAGATAATAGCACGATGGATGAGAAGAGAACGAGTAGAGAGGGGGAGAGAGGGAGGGGGGTGTATCAGCACAAAAAATAGATACAACAGATTATCCCTCATGCAGGAAGATCTTGTGTTCTATATTTGGCTGCTTAACTATTTGTTTATTGACGTTAGAGACTCGATAGTCATCTACAGAAATGGGTTTAACATGAATCACTAGCCAACTACAGGATTGTGTGTGTGTGTCAGATAGTCATATTCACACACAGAGAGACAGAGGTCAACTCACTGGCCAACTACATGGACACTCCTGAGGGTGGTAGATAAAAGTAAATGGTGTGTGTACGCATGTGTATCTGTTTGCGTATCTCTGTGTAACTGTGGGTGTGAAGCGGATCCATGTGTGTGACTAACCAGTGAATAGGTGAGAACAGGTCTTCCTCAGTTTGACAGCCTGTTCATATAGTTTCCTAGTGCTGCGGTTGGAACCAGGTATCATCCTCTGCCTCATGGCCTTAACCCCTGGTTTACTGTCTGGGTTGAAGAAGATGACGATGGGGTACCACTGGGTGTAGTTCAGAGTGTCCACCGCCTTGGGAGTCACATCCAGCAGGGCATGCTTGTCCTACAGGGAGGGAGGGAGGGAGAGAGGGAGAGAGGGAGGGAGAGAGGGAGAGAGGGAGAGAGAGAGAGAGAGAGAGAGAGAGAGAGAGAGAGAGAGAGAGAGAGAGAGAGAGAGAGAGAGATCTAGATCAGTGGTTCACAACCTTTTTTGAACCGTGGCACACCTTGATGGGATTTTAACATTTGTGGCACACCTACAATTTCTGTATCAATTTATTAACTGGTAATTGCCATCTTACTCGTACTACAAATAAACCATTTACAATCACAAATGCTTTTTGATAGATTAAATAGCCTAGAGTTTATATGAACTGCATTTGGGCCTGCATTTTCATCCTAGTTTATTGATAGGTGTGAAATGCACCACATTGATCTAGTTTCATTTGGGGAACCCTAGTTTAAAGCAAATTTCCTGCAATTCTACATTGTTATACATGACATATTTTGGATGGTAGACTATTTAATGATAATAATGATGGAAAAATTAAGTCTAGCCTAGATTTGACAATATTTCCAATATACAGTGCCTTGCGAAAGTATTCGGCCCCCTTGAACTTTGCGACCTTTTGCCACATTTCAGGCTTCAAACATAAAGATATAAAACTGTATTTTTTTGTGAAGAATCAACAACAAGTGGGACACAATCATGAAGTGGAACGACATTTATTGGATATTTCAAACTTTTTAACAAATCAAAAACTGAAAAATTGGGCGTGCAAAATTATTCAGGCCCTTTACTTTCAGTGCAGCAAACTCTCTCCAGAAGTTCAGTGAGGATCTCTGAATGATCCAATGTTGACCTAAATGATGATGATGATGATGATAAATACAATCCACCTGTGTGTAATCAAGTCTCCGTATAAATGCACCTGCACTGTGATAGTCTCAGAGGTCCGTTAAAAGCGCAGAGAGCATCATGAAGAACAAGGAACACACCAGGCAGGTCCGAGATACTGTTGTGAAGAAGTTTAAAGCCGGATTTGGATACAAAAAGATTTCCCAAGCTTTAAACATCCCAAGGAGCACTGTGCAAGCGATAATATTGAAATGGAAGGAGTATCAGACCACTGCAAATCTACCAAGACCTGGCCGTCCCTCTAAACTTTCAGCTCATACAAGGAGAAGACTGATCAGAGATGCAGCCAAGAGGCCCATGATCACTCTGGATGAACTGCAGAGATCTACAGCTGAGGTGGGAGACTCTGTCCATAGGACAACAATCAGTCGTATATTGCACAAATCTGGCCTTTATGGAAGAGTGGCAAGAAGAAAACCATTTCTTAAAGATATCCATAAAAAGTGTCGTTTAAAGTTTGCCACAAGCCACCTGGGAGACACACCAAACATGTGGAAGAAGGTGCTCTGGTCAGATGAAACCAAAATTGAACTTTTTGGCAACAATGCAAAACGTTATGTTTGGCGTAAAAGCAACACAGCTGAACACACCATCCCCACTGTCAAACATGGTGGTGGCAGCATCATGGTTTGGGCCTGCTTTTCTTCAGCAGGGACAGGGAAGATGGTTAAAATTGATGGGAAGATGGATGGAGCCAAATACAGGACCATTCTGGAAGAAAACCTGATGGAGTCTGCAAAAGACCTGAGACTGGGACGGAGATTTGTCTTCCAACAAGACAATGATCCAAAACATAAAGCTAAATCTACAATGGAATGGTTCAAAAATAAACATATCGAGGTGTAAGAATGGCCAAGTCAAAGTCCAGACCTGAATCCAATCGAGAATCTGTGGAAAGAACTGAAAACTGCTGTTCACAAATGCTCTCCATCCAACCTCACTGAGCTCGAGCTGTTTTGCAAGGAGGAATGGGAAAAAATGTCAGTCTCTCGATGTGCAAAATTGATAGAGACATACCCCAAGCGACTTACAGCTGTAATCGCAGCAAAAGGTGGCGCTACAAAGTATTAACTTAAGGGGGCTGAATAATTTTGCACGCCCAATTTTTCAGTTTTTGATTTGTTAAAAAAGTTTGAAATATCCAATAAATGTCGTTCCACTTCATGATTGTGTCCCACTTGTTGTTGATTCTTCACAAACAAATACAGTTTTATATCTTTATGTTTGAAGCCTGAAATGTGGCAAAAGGTCGCAAAGTTCAAGGGGGCCGAATACTTTCGCAAGGCACTGTATATGTAACATGAACTATCCATTATTATATGGCACCTTATTCAGTACACCTGGACAATAAGTTACAAAAAATATTGCTTTATGCTCTTGTGCAGTTTTCAAGTGAATGGCTCAATTGAATAGCATTGATTGCATGAGATTACTTGTAAATCCGGTTGAGAACAAAGTAGAAAAAGATTTAAGACTGACTTCTGCACATCGTAGCTCAGGCTCGGAATGTCATAGTGACAAATCAAAGATGTGCATCAAAGTTGTGTCTTTTCTTGTGTATATTACTGTTCATTTCTATCATAAAGCGTTGCGGAGAAATGCATCGCTTATACATCGGTTGCTAAAATCGGGATTTGGTTCGGTGGGCAATATGTCAATTATTGTGGCCAATCCTCTGGATCCCCTTTGAGCCGGCCCTGCTTTGATACGACACGGGATTGAAAGACCGTTAAAAATGACAGCCCAAATTGAATATTTCTGCCACCTGCCTACAGACAGGCACAAAAGTAGGTAGATGAAAGGAGGCTACAGTACCAACATTACTAGGGATAGATTGCGCTGCCAGTCTTGGTATCTCAATCTGCAAAATTTGCCTTTAGTCATCAGAAACAGCTTCTTTCTGTGTCATGATTAAAACCGCATTTCGCTTTCTATTCAACATGTCCTGCGATGTAATCAAGTTCTGTGTGATTGAAATGTGTCAGCATTATTTAAGGGGGAACATGTTATTTGCGGTTGTTTACCATAAATTAGTGTTCCAGATTGATAGATACACCATAAATTTGTGTTCCAGATTGAAAGATACACCATAAATTAGTGTTCCAGATAGATAGATCGATAGATAGATCGATTGATTAATAGATTTAGCATTCCAGATAGATAGATCTATAGATTAATAGATTGATTGATAGATTGATATATTGATAGATTGATTTATAGATAGATTGATTGATAGATAGATCGATATATTGATAGATAGATATATTGATAGATAGATAGATCGATATATTGATAGATAGATAGATCGATATATAGATTGATTGATCGAGTGATTGATAGATAGATATATAGATAGATTGATAGATAGAGAAAGGGAGAGAGAAGCTCTTACCTGCTCGATGATCTGGCGGATGGTGTTAAGTCTCACCACTCCTGAGGACTTCTCCGACCCGGCATCTTTAGGCTCCGTTTCTGACAATGGACAGAGAACGTGTTATTCAACAAATGACTAGTGTGACTCAAGACAGACAGAGACAGAGACAGACAAAATGAGAGACTCACTGGCAATGACAAACAGGTCAGGCAGCTCGTTGGCTAGCTTGTCATTGGCTGCATCAGCTATAGGACCAAACAGAACCACAGGACGTCTGAAACCAGCTACAGGACAAGAGAGGAGATTATTCTTTAGACAGTCACTCCTTTGCAGTAGTACAACATGACGATCATTACTGGGTTTATCATGCACAATATTGGGGGCCATGTATAAATGTGTGTGTGTGGCGGGGGCTGACAGTGGCTAATAGTTAAATCAATAGAGACATTTTCTGTTTTACCATCAAATGTCACGTTTGAGTGAGGCGCGTGCATCCCGACATCAAAAATCTCTGTAGCAGGATAGCTAACGTTGATGTTCTCTAAGGAACATTCTCCTCTCCCCCTCATCCCTTTTGCCATCTCTCCCCCTCTCCCTGTGGTGTGTATTTCCTGTGTTTAGCATGATGACCCACACACACTCTTCTCCCTCTCCCCTCTCTTTAACTCTCGATTTCTCCCTTTTCTGTGTCACTCCTGTGTGTGTGTTTTGTTTTCTGTGTTACCTAATGCTGGCCTGCCCCTCTTTCACCCCTCATTCCTTCCTAAAACGCTGTCACCCCCCTCCTCCGTTCGTCAATTATGTATTTCTCCTCAACTCTATCTCCCGCTCTCTCTTCCCACTCCCCCTCCAGTTTCCTGTGTGTTTCCCAATTATGGCCGGCATCTGTATCACCTCAAATCTCCACTCAAATCTGTATTCCTCTGAAACACTTCCCGCCCCTCCCTTTCCTCCCTTTTTAAATTATTATATATTATTTTTATTTAACCTTTATTTAACTGGGCAAGTCAGTTGAGAACAAATTCTTATTTACAATGACGGCCTACCCCGGCCAAACCCGGACGATGCTGGTCCAATTGTGCGGCGCACTATGGGACTCCCAATCACGGCCGGATGTGATACAGCCTCCCTCTCCATGTGTGTAATTTCCTGTGTGGTCAACTGTGTTGATCAGACCCACCCTCTCTGAGCACGACTCTCTCGTACGCAGGGAAGCGTGTGGCGATGGGCGTAGCGCTGACATCCTCTCTGCTCTTCCTCAGCTCCTTCCTCTTGGCTGCCCTTTGACCTCTCAGACGCCAGAAGTCGGCGCGGTCCGTGCCAGCAGCCTTATGGGAGTTCTGTACGCTCGCCATCTGATCAGCCCTGGGAGAGAGAGGGGGAGGGAGGGAGAAAAGGAGCAATAAGAGATGGGGATTATGAGGAGAGGTTAGAAAGGAGGGAAGAGGGGTGATATGGGGTGATATGTTTTGAAAAAGCGATTGTGAAGTCAGCATAGAGTGAGGGCAGTGTGTTGGGGTGAAAAAAAGGTAAGTGGGTGTGGGAGAGGGAGAAAGATGAACCAAGACACGTGTGTTTACGATAAAAGACAGAAAATAAACACTTTCAAGTTGTTTCAGTTCAAATAACTTCCCACAGCCAAGGTCTGAGGATCTATTCTAAGAGAAGGGAGAGCACATGGAAGGAGGAAAATGGGGAGGAGAGGAGGACATTAAAACAGAGGAGGAGATGTTGGTGTAGTAGCAGTTCAGATGAGTGGTGTGTGTGTGTGTGTGTGTGTGTGTGTGTGTGTGTGTGTGTGTGTGTGTGTGTGTGTGTGTGTGTGTGTGTGTGTGTGCAGGGATCAGGGGGAGACTCTAGTGAAGGGATCATCACCTAGATTGAGCTGCGCCCCGCCAGTTGGGGAACCCTAGTGTGTGATCTAGGAGTGTGGGAGAGAGATGGCTCTGATTTGACTGATGTGGTTGAACACTCCCGACAGTCAACTGATGGCCAGGGAATCGTATCGGTCCTCTAAAAGTTACTATACTAGGGCCCAATCCTGACTTGCTCTAAGGACGATGTCTTGGACCTGAGCTAACTGTTATGGTTAAGGTTACTCCCTCCCATTCCATCTCATCTGCTCTAGTTAGGGATGATGTCTTGGACCCTAGCTAACTGTGCTACAGTAGCTAGCTCCTCGCTGTCTCTCTCTCACCTGCTCAAGTTAGGGATGATGCCTTAGGGATGATTACCTGCTCTTATTGGGGATGATGCCTTTCTCCAGCAGCTGTTTGTCCTTGCCAGTGCGGATGGCCAGCCAGTTGCCCAGCTTGCCATCGTAGAGAGTGTCCACCACTTTGAAGATCTCCCCTCTGGAGAAGGCCAGGCTCTGGGGAGCCTCCCGCTCATACTCAAAATGAGTCCTGATAAAGAACGAGTCCCCACGACCAGATACCAGGATGTCATTGTAGACTGGAGAGAGGGAGGGGAGGAGAGAAAGCGAGAGAGAGCGAGAGGAAGTGAGAGATCAGGCTTCACTCCTTGCTCATACTACAAATCCAAATGTACAATAGCACGCACTGTACATCAGTAGTCACCAACCCCTAGTTCTGAAGAGCTAAATGGCATGCAGAGTTTTGGTCAAGCCGAGCACTAACTTTCCTGAAAACCCTGTAGCTCTCAGTGACAAGGGTTAATGAACGCCAACGGGAACGTTTGGTTGCTACAAGTGGTTCCTTACGACCAATGTTCCATGTCCCCCTTTCCTTTCCATGTGCGCCCATTCAG
>NC_092152.1:45843956-45923956 GCF_045791955.1 Oncorhynchus clarkii lewisi | reverse complement strand
AACTCTGGGCCCTAAACTATTCCCCCATAGCTCTATGGCTTTAGCACTGTCTCAGGCGTAGCAGTATATTCAGTCTCACACCATTACCAAATACATTTTTCACATTTAATTGTTCAATTAAAAAGTGATTTAAGTGAATTTGTTAGTGGGGCCGACCATGGTGATGTTTCCTTGGGACAGTCCATTACATCTCTATAAATTAAATTACAGTTAGTCATTGAGACAGACTGTTACTGTAACACGTGGTGGTCTAGTGAAGAGCAGTGGAGGGGAAAAAGTGATGACTCCATGGTCCTCATCAGGGAGAGAGAGGGGAGAGAGGGAGATTGATGGAAATATGGAGGGAAAAAGACCATAAGAGCGAGGGAGTGAAGGAGCGATAGCAAAGGAGAAAGAAAGAGAGCGATAGAGGGAGGGAGTGAAGGAGCGATAGCCAAGGAGAAAGAAAGAGAGCGATAGAGGGTGGGAGTGAAGGAGCGATAGAGGGAGGGAGTGAAGGAGCGATAGCAAAGGAGAAAGAGAGCGATAGAGCGAGGGAGTGAAGGAGCGATAGCAAAGGAGAAAGAAAGAGAGCGATAGAGCGAGGGTGTGAAGGAGCGATAGAGGGAGGGAGTGAAGGAGCGATAGCCAAGGAGAAAGAAAGAGAGCGATAGAGGGAGGGAGTGGCGAGGGAAGTCGTTACTGTGAGTGGTGGTGTTGCATCTGAAAGTGCATGATCCTGTTGCATCAACACTCCTCAGCTCCTGTAAAGAACTTCAGACAGACACCGAGGTAGACAGACAGACTGACAGACGGCTGAACAGACAGACATGCCTCTCATAACAGCAGATGGTATATTTCCAGCAGGAGAGCCACACATACAGTCACAGGCGGGCTTATTGACGGGTGGATTGAAACATCGAAACATGAAAGCCACAAACAGGTAAAAATGAGCACAGCTAGTTGATTGGTTGGTTGGTTTAGCCGGTGTGCACGTGTGTGTGCAGTGATGTAGTGTTGCCTGGAGAAGTGGGTATGCTCAAATTTTGCCCAATATTTCCCAAACGCCTTGTGTGAAAAATTTAAAAACAGTGACAACCGAATGTCCCAGGCCAACCCAAGCAGTACTGTGCAAATGTTTAATAGTTGGCCTATTATTGAAATAGATATATGAGACTATCAACTGAGTCAGAAATTCACATGTACAGTATCAGACCCCCCCTTTAATTTTGAAACATTTGCATGCTTAAAACATAAATAAAAGTTTCTCAACATTTTAAGCTAAACATTCTGATTTGTTCTATCAGTCATATTAATTGATACAGTGTATACCTCCACTACAATACTTTGATAAGCAGCACAGGGATTAAGAAGTGAGTATACGCAATGCCCACAAAAAAGTGGTTATATGGTGTATACTGTACCTGCGTATACCCTCAGTTGTGTAGCGGAGGGTCTGTTTGTTAGATTGAGGGTCTGTTTGTTAATATGTACTGAACAGAGTGGTCTGTTTTTGTACTGTGTGCGCTGCCCCCTCCCCTCTCTGCTTTCCCTGCTCCCCCCCCCCCCCCCCCTCTTTAATCAGAGTACTGGCAGAGGCACTGGCAGGGGCACAGGCTGGGCGGCTAGGACTTTGGCATGGGAGGAAAGAGAGATATAAACAAACCAAGCTAAAAGAGAAATAACAGTCGGAAGGTTTTAACTCCGGAGGGAAAGCACGCAGGGTACTTTAGAGTAAGGGTTGAGATTACGGTCTCAGAGGCACAGGTCCTCCAGGACCCCTCCCCATCCCATCCCGACAATCTCAACTGGATTATATGGAGGGGTGGGGTGAGAAAGTAGTGGCGTCGGGATGTTTAGTTTATGTGGAGGGGTTTCTAGATAATAGTGGAATAAGGAATTTACTGAAAGACCTCATCCAAAACGAATGGTTTATGAGGAGACAAGGCAGTAAGGATGCAGGCAGTAAGTGGGTCAGCCAGTGATCATGTTCTTCTCTGTTCTCTATCCAAATCCTCAACTGCCCTCCTATTCCCTGCCTTCAGCCACCCACTACTTCCTGGTAATCCGCCTATCAGAGCTGGTTTGCCGTGACAGGAGACAGGCACGGAAATCAGGTTTGTTTTCATAGGCTGGCCTGAGATCAGTTTATCACACATACCGTCACAATGACAGGAGGATACCATGTCTGTAATGTTAATGATTAGCCCTGAAAATGAAAATAATACTTTGTATGAAATGGCAATGTTGTATGTTAAACTATGGGTTAAAATACTGACAATTATTCACTAAAATCCTAGTGTTCAACTCCTGTTAATACTGAAA
Organism: Oncorhynchus clarkii lewisi; assembly: GCF_045791955.1. Taxonomy (NCBI): domain Eukaryota; kingdom Metazoa; phylum Chordata; class Actinopteri; order Salmoniformes; family Salmonidae; genus Oncorhynchus; species Oncorhynchus clarkii. Next base: position 45,921,652 of record NC_092152.1, on the reverse strand, counting down.
GAAGAATATTAATATGTTGTTACAATGGTTATAATGATGCAGTAATCGTACCCACTTATACTGTACAAGACACGGTTTTTCACGCAATTCCAAATCTTATTTGTAATTGAAATGTAGCTAAGTTTGTACCCCTTCTCTAAGTTGTGGTATGTGTTTACTAATGACAGAATACGCTCAAATATGTATCAAAGCTATAGATAGAGTAAAACAATCACTTAAAGTGGTACAAAGCTTGTACTGCGTGAACTTTTAAGTACAACTAAAACCACAGTAAAATATTTTTACTAAATGTACAGTAAAAAAAAATAGATATTTGTTCCATTGGCATTATTCAACCTACTGTCCTTAATAAATCACACAGTGCAAAATAGATAGTGATTAAAATATTTTATTGGTTTTTAGGAAAATATTAAAAAGTTAAAGTTTAACAGCAAAAAAGGAAGTGCAAAGTGTAAAAGCTTTACAACTTGTAGTAGTGTAGTGGTTGGCAGAGTTCATTTTTACAGTTTAAAGGCAACCAATGCAAACATTACTGTTGTGACTCTCTTGGGTGGTCCTTCATCTAAAAGAATGACATTTTATCTGGAAGAGAGAAGACAAAAAAGAATTTCTCTTTTGTAGGTTACGATTGAGGAAATCTATTTTTGTTGTCAATACTTTATACTCATGGTCTGTTTAACTTCCTAGTATGAGAGTAAACGTCCAAAATGTTTACCCTTAAATAGCGTACTTAGGCTAGTAATGAACCACTTTAGGTCACTATGTCCTGTCTGTACATTAAGAACATTAAGTCAACTAAGAATGGACTCTATAACCTCTGTGTGTGTGCGATATGGCAGCTGCAAGCAGAAACATGAGACTTTCCAATTTCGTGTCCCATTTGTATTTTTAACCCGTTGAATGCCAGATATTTTTACTGCAACAGGGCCGTGGCCTGAGTTGGTGGCTGTCTACTCTGGAGGAATGTTGAAATAATGCCATTGGATACTTTTGAATATCGTTTTCTATTGAAATCAAACTTAGATATCTTCACCTAAATCCTAAACTGATCAGTGTCAAATGTAATGTACACTACTACATCAACTGAAGTGATTTGACCTATTCATACTTGTGAAAGACCCAGTTTTGAGCCAAAGAATGGTGCTGGTTTTCATGATCACTGTATAGTGTTACAAACTAGACTTGGCAACACTATACAGTACAGTGATCAATGATCTGTAAGTGCAGGGGAGCAGAGAACACTAACACGCACTGTAGCCCTCACTCACCATCAGGTTCGGAGTCGGAGTCTACGAGGGGAGGGATACGGATGAGGATCTGGCGGCGGTCTCTCTGGACGACCAGTTGGAGTTTTCCTCTAGACTTCTCTATGAGCTTCCCTGCATCGTTCAGAGACAGGTTCTCTGTTACTGTCCCATTGATCTGGAGCGAGGGAGAAGAGGAGCGAGATGGGAGAGGAGAGGACAGGAGAGAGAGAGAAGGAGAAATGAGATTAGTGTAAATGAGTGTTAGATGAGTAGTGATTTGACAGTTTGGTGAGAGAGAGGATTTAAAATGTTCCTCTTTGGCAGCATCCTTCTTTGTAGCCATGCCAACGACGACCGATTGAACTTACATTGAGAGTGTATGTGCGTGTAAAGGAGAGAACAAGATATTAAGTGTGTGTGTGTGTGTGTGTGTGTGTGGTATATTACCTTGAGGATAATGTCTCCCTCCTGTAGGTTTCCGTCCTTGGCAGCCAGTCCTGTACTGGTCATCTCCTTGATGAATATCTGACTGCCCAGACGCAGACCATACTCTAGAAACACATAAACACACACACACACACACATAGCTGCGGCAACCAGAGAACGAATATACACAGCCTGACCTTAAAACCACGTTCACCTCTGACCTTGCAACCTTACAGCACAAATAAAAACAGACCCTTCCAGATCAAAGCAGTAAATATTTTCTGTGTCCCAAATGTGCCCTGGTCAAATGTATTGCACTATACACTATACACAGTAGGCAATAGGGTGCCATTTGGGACTCTGTCATTCATAAGCTCCCTCCTTCCTGTGCACAACATCCCTTCTTAAGGGCGACCACTTATTGTAAAGAACCAGACATGATTTGTAATTGTATTTATTATGGTTCCCCATTAGATTCTGCCAAGGCAGCAGGCTACTCTTCCTGGTGTCCAGCAAAATTAAGGCAGTTAAACAATTTTAAAAACATTACAATACATTCACAACAGATTTCACAAAACACTGTGTGCCCTCAGGCCCCTACTCCACTACCACATATCTACAACAAAAAAATCAATTTGTACGTGTGTGTAAATGCGTATGTTATCGCGTGTGTGTATATGCATGTGTCTGTGTCTATGTTTGTGTTGCTTCACAGCCCCTGCTGTTCCATAAGGTGTATTTTTATCTGTTTTTTTAAATCAATTTTTACTGCTGGCATCAGTTACTTGATGTGGAATAGAGTTCCATGTAGTCATGGTTCTATGTAGTACTGTGTTCCTTCTATAGTCTGTTCTGGACTTGGGGACTGTGAAGAGACCTCTGGTGGCATGTCTTGTGGGGTATGCATGGGTGTCCGAGCTGTGTGCCAGTAGTTCAAATAGACAGTTCGCTGCATTCAATATGTGAATACCTCTCACAAATACAAGTAGTGATGAAGTTAATCTCTCCTCCACTTAGAGCCAGGAGAGATTGACATGCATATTATTAATGTTAGCTCTCTGTGTACATCCAAGGGCCAGCCTTACTGCCCTGTCCTGAGCCATTTGCAGGCAGTCCCTCTTTGTGGCACTTGACCACACAACTGAACAGTAGTCCAGGTGCGACAAAACCAGGGCCTGTAGGACCTGCCTTGTTGATTGTGCTGTTAAGGTAGAGCAGTGCTTTATTATGGACAGACTTCTCCCCATCTTAGCTACTATTGTTTCAATATGTTTTGGCCATGACAGTTTACAATCCAGGGTAACTCCAAGCAGTTTAGTCACCTCAACATTATTTATTACAATATTTAATTGAGGTTTAGGGTTTAGTGAATGATTTGTCCCAAATACAATGCTTTTAGTTTCTGAAATACTTAGGACTAACTTATTCCTTGCCACCCATTCTGAAACTAACTGCAACTCTTCGTTAAGTGTTGCGGTCATTTCAGTCGCTGTAGTAGCTGACGTGTATATAGTGTTATAGAGTTATACATAGACACACCGGCTTTACTAAAAGCTTGTGGCATGTCGTTAGTAAAGACTGAAAAAGTAAGGGGCCTAGACAGCTGCCCTTGTGAATTCCTGATTCTACCTTGATTATGTTGGAGAGGCTTCCAATAAAGAACACCCTCTGTGTTCTGTTAGACAGGTAACTCTTTATTCACAATATAGCAGGGGGTGTAAAGCCATAACACACGTTTTTCCAGCAGCAGACTAATGATCATTAAATGTCAAAAGTCGCAATGAAGTCGAACAAAACAAAACAATCTTATTATCAATTTCTCTCAGTCAATCATCAGTCATTTATGTTAGTGGCAATATCGTCCGCTATTTTCCATACAAGTTGTCAGACACTGGTGGCTTGTCATTGTTGATATTCTTTTATATCTCTTCCACACTCACTTTACGGAATTCAAAATTACGATGCTTGTCTTTCATTATTTGGTTAGATATACTTGGATGTGCAGTGTCAGCGCCTGTTGCTGGTATGTCATGCCTAAATTGGCTAATCTCGGCAATTAAAAAAATCATTGATCACAGCTTCTCACCTTCGTTGGGTCTGTTCTTGACCAGCAGGACGTTAACAGGTTTCTCCAGGGGTTCCAGGTCTCCAGCTCCTCCTCGGGGGAGGTCAGGAGAGGGCGAACGGGGCGGCTCACGGAGGTTGTCTCTACTTTTACTCTTCACCATCCTCCCCCCGGTACCTCCCCCATCCCCATACCTCCCCCCTCCTCGCTCATAGCTGTCTCCCCGGCTGTAGCTCCTCCCACCTGGACTTCCTCCTCCCCCTCGTCTCTCCCGGTCCATGCTCCTCCCCCGGCTGCGTTCCCGTGAATACTGTGGCCTCTCTGGACTGGGCGGCTCCCGGTCCAAGGCCCGCCCACTGCTGTTGTCGTGGTGAGGCTCTGGGCTTGGCGACGCCCTCTCTTTGCTCCTCCCCCGGCTTCTCCCCCGGTTACCACGGCTGCCGTAGTTGGGGTCCAGGTAGCTCTTGTTGTCGGGGGTGAGGTCGCGAGGCTCGCGGTTGTAACCAGGACCACCATTGCCACGATGCCAGCCACTGTCGCTCTGGTTGTCATCGGCATCGTAGTAGCGGGTGGAGCCGAAGTCTCGACTCTCGGCACCAGGGGAGGGAGGGTGTTTCAGGGAGTGGAGAGCCACCTTCCGAGGTCTCTTCACCGTCTGGGACACACACACACACACACACACATAGAGGCTGAACACTAGACTGCAGCATTTTGATCGAAAGGATCGCATTAGTTAACACACCCGTGAGACACACACACCGAACCTGGAGCAGAGGCGGGGCAGGAGCAGAGGCCATGACAGTAAGGTTAGTAAGATTATTTTTGGCTGTGCAGTGTTAAAGGAGCATCACCTGGAAAGAATGAGCTCAGCTCATTGGAGTGTAAAACACCTTGCTCGGCAGTATTGTGGCTGTCTGTATGGTGCTCCACTGTCACACTGCTAGAACTAGCTGAACTTGTCTGGTTAACTTTTTTTAACTGCTGGGCTAAATCATCTCTGGTCAAGTCTGGTCAACCATTATATCATTGGTATGAAAATCTATTTTTCCAAGTCTGGCCTATATTAATATTATATGATCCATCTAATTGCCAATGGAAGAACACAAATCTCTTGAACAATTGGCCATTGTTGCCAACCTTCTTCAGTTGGCTTCCTTCCTGCAATCTAACAAACTACAGTGATACTCACTATCTTGGCGGTCTTCCCACATTTGCGTAGCTGCTGCACAGCGAAGGAATGAGGCACGTTGTCCATGAGGATGGAGTTGACTTGGATCACACGGTCATTTTCACTGGGGAGGGAAACAACAAACACAACACACAGTTCACACAAAACCTAAAATAAAAGGGTTCTAGGGGCGCACCTAAATAGTCTAAAATGGCTTCCTCTCATTGTGTCCTTCCTTTCTTTCATCTGTACTGATTTGGAGACAAAACAGTGTAACGTACAACAGTAGTCCATCAGCTGGTCCTCCCTGCAAGACATCTGACACGATGATTGACATCTCGCCATTCTCCACGTTGGGGTTGTCCCGCCCCCCCGACACAGCGATACCAAACCCCATCTTGGAGTCCTGCATGCAGGATACATAGACATAGAGAGACAAAGAGAAAGAGAGAGAGACAGAGAGAAAGAGAGAGAGAGTGAGGGACAGAGACAGACAGACAATTAAGCTGGGGGTTGGGCAATGGAAAGATATAGAGTTGATATTGGACAGGGGATTGGGAGGTCAGACAAACAAATGGGTTGAGACAGACAGCCAGACACACAGACAGACACAGACAGACACACAGACAGACACACAGACAGACACACAGACACACACACAGACACACACACACACACACACACACACAGACACACACACACACACACACACACACACACACTGGCTGGGTTGAAGGGTTGACGACAACCACATAGATGGGAAAGATGGGAGGAGATCGGTTGGTGAGGCGAGGGAGGAGGGTGGAGCAGACAGCTTGTGTTTCCAATTTGGCTCTAACATTCTCTGCCCTGAAAGACACATGTATCACAACCCACAGGTTTAGAGGGACATAGCGGAGGGAGAGTGGGGGAGAGAAGGAAAGAGACCAGGAGAGCAGTGCAAGACGGATAGAAAACAATCACGTGCGCACACACTCGCTCTAGCAAGAAAACAGTCACGTCCAACTAGTAGACATGACAAATCTCCCACCAAAAGAGAGAGGGATAGAGAAAGAGAGAGGAATAGAGATAGAGAGAGTGAAAGCGAGAGAGCATGAACGTGAGAGAGGGATTGAAATATAGAGAAAGCAGGTCAACCTTGGAGCTCTTGGCCATCAAAGGGGAAGCAAAAGGAAGATGCATTGTAGGAGGAGTAACACACACACACACACACACACACACACACACACACACACACACACACACACACACACACACACACACACACACACACACACACACACACACACACACACACACACACACACACACACACACACACACACACACACACACACACACACGGGGGATACGGAGAGCAGGGTTTTAGTCAGAGATGTGGTTTCCCCTAACAGCACTTACCTCCTTAGTGTGGCAAATAAACTCAGCAAAAAAGGTCCCTTTTTCAGGACCCTGTCTTTCAAAGATAATTCGTAAAAATAAAAATAACTTCACAGATCTTAACGGTTACTAGAAACTAACAGCTTACAGACGGTACGCAATTAAGGTCAGTTAGAAAACTTAGGACACTAAAGGGGCCTTTCTACTGACTCTGAAAAACACAAAAAGAAAGATCTGCGTGAACGTGCCTTAGGCATCCTGCAAGGAGACATGAGGACTGCAGATGTGGCCAGGGCAATAAATTGCAATGTCCATACTGTGAGACGCCAAAGGGAGACAGGATGGACAGCTGATCGTCCTCGCAGACCACGTGTAACAACACCTGAAAAGGATCGGTACATCCAAACATCACACCTGCGGGACAGGTACAGGATGGCAGCAACAACTGCCTGAGTTACACCAGGAACGCACAATCCCTCCATCAGTGCTCAAGACTGTCCGCAATAGGCTGAGAGAGGCTGGACTGAAGGCTTGCAGGCCTGTTGTAAGGCAGGTCCTCACCAGACATCACCAGCAACAAAGTAGCCTATGGGCACAAACCCACCGCCGCTGGACCAGACAGGACTGGCAAAAAGTGCTCTTCACTGACGAATCGCGGTTTTGTCTCACCAGAGATGATGGTCGGATTCGTGTTTATCGTAGACGGAATGAGCGTTACACCGAGGCCTGTACTCTGGAGCGGGATCGATTTGGAAGTGAAGGGTCCATCAAGGTCTGTGGCGGTGTGTCACAGCATCATCGGTCTCAGCTTGTTGTGCAGGCTCATCCTGACATGACCCTCCAAGCATGACAATGCCACCAGCCATACTGCTTGTTCTGTGCGTGATTTCCTGCAAGACAGGAATGTCAGTGTTCTGCCATGGCCGACGAAGAGCCCGGATCTCAATCCCATTGAGCACATCTGGGACCTGTTGGATCGGAGGGTGAGGGCTAGGGCCAGTCTCCCCAGAAATGTCCGGGAACTTGCAGGTGCCTTGGTGAAAGAGTGGGGTAACATCCCACAGAAAGAACTGGCAAATCTGGCGCAGTCAATGAGGAGGAGATGCACTGGGGTACTTAATGCAGCTGGTGGCCACACAAGATACTGACTGTTACTTTTGATTTTGACCCCCCCTTTGTTCAGGGACACATTCTTCCATTTCGGTTAGTCACATGTCTGTCTCATTTGTTGAATCTTATTATGTTCATACAAATGTTAAGTTTGCTGAAAATTAACACAGTTGACAGTGAGAGGACGTTTCTTTTTTTGCTGAGTTTATAATATAGTATATTAAAACATTTGCAAAATATTATTCATATTGATATGGTTCAATATTCATAAATGAATGTCAATTTTTAAAAAAAAATAAAAACACTACCCATAGTGCAGAGCAAGCAGTAAAGCTTCATATAACACCATTGTGGAGGCTTAAGGAGGCCTGGGTAAGGCCAAAACGTCATAATTATTATTTCTCATTTATGCTTTTAGATAAAAATGTTGAATATATGTGAACAATACTTACTCCAAAGGACCATTCTTTCTTGTCCTGTTATCTCTCTGGTTTATGTTGGCTCTCACTTGGGCTGGGCAATGTGGCCAAAATATCATATCATATGGTATTTTTCAAATTTTTGACGGTATTTGATGCTATTTTATGTTTTTGATTAATAATAGTTATACATTTGCTTTATGTGTAGTGTGTGACCCTTGGGTGGCAACACATACATTCTAAATTATTTTATACTGTTCAATTCAACTTCACCCTAAAAAAAAAAATCTGCATTTTCTGCATTTCCTGCATTTGAGATAATTTCCACACTGCCACGATATGGGCAAAAATACTAGGCCTTATTTTTAACCAAATGTTGCAATTGCGATTTAGATCAAAACACTTGGGTGAACTTTTGGAATCATGGAAATGGAATTTTCATTATAATTCTATAGTTACAATAAAAATAATAGTGGGCACTTTGAATACAGTGTTGTTTGACATGACAACTAATGAAAATGCCACGGACGAGTTATTGTGACAGGTTAGGAACCCAAGTGATGTTCAGTGTTTCCTAGGGGACCCTATAATCTTTGACTACATTAAATACTTATTGATATAGCTAACATAATCATGCTTCGCCTATTCCTCTTTGATTTAGAAGATACTGTTGCACAAACAACATGCTGATTTTAGCCTCCACCAGTACTGGTATCAGGCTGTATTAGCTAGCTACGTTTGCTCCAACTCAGTACTTTTATTAGCTAGTTAGCTAGCCAGCTAGCCAACACGATTTAGCTTAAAAATACAAACTAGCTGTTTGTAGATGTAAGAAACACAAACTAATATTGTAATTATAGAATGCTTGTGGATTTATATTAAGTGGAAACAACATCGTTGTCATCAGCATTGTTGGAAGTGAAAGTGTCTCGTGGTCAAGCAACAACAAATGCGTTCCTTGAGTGACGGGGTGGGATTAGGTCTGTGTGGAAAGCTGCACAGAGAAAGTAAAAACCCAAACCGGTCCGTGCATAAATACCGGTGTATAGAGTCAAATACGGTATATATACCGCCCAGCCCTAGCTCTCACCGTGTGTGTGTGCGAGAAATACGCATGCGTGCATGCATGCGTGTATGTGCATCTCTCAACTCCCTTTACTGAAGCCTCCAGTCAGACACAGTATCCCCAGGGGAGAGGATGTCTCTGTGCTCACTGACTGTAGTAGATAGGATCAACGTTTAATCAACCTTATCAGATCAACAACAAACAGGCTGCTTCCCAAATGGCACCCCATTTACTATAGAAGTGCACTACCATATAGGGAATATAGAGCGGCAGGTAGCCTAGTGGTTAGAGCATTGGGCCAGAAACTGAAAGGTTGCTAGACTATTGGTCTATTAAAATTAGAGTTAAGGTGATGTCACGGTGTCCCCTTAATAATGAATCCAAGTGCTTGACATGGGGGAGATGACCAGTAACTTTATGATCAAACTTTATCAATGTAGAAGCAACAGTCATTATTCATACTTTGGTCATCATACTTTGATCTGGTTTCCTTCAAATATCATCCAATTTCATGAAAACATGATTTTGACTGTTCATTACCTTTAAAGGAGTCCTGGGTAAGGCCAACATGTCATAAATATGCCAACCTCAATCAATTATTGTCAATTACACTTTCAGATACAAATACAAATGTCAAATATGTCGACAAACCTTCTTTCAAAGGACAATTCTATGATTACTTTTAATGAAAATCACCAAAATCAGGGTGTTTTTTTTGTTCTGGTTTCAAATGGAATAAACTCACCTGCTATGGTCCTTTGCTGATGGCAAAGGCAAAACACCACACACACACACACACACTATACTGTGAACCTCCACTGGGGAGAGACCATAGGAGAAATCCAGGGCCAGTACATGTAAAAGTCACAGGTTAACTACCCCTTTGTAGTCTCTCTCTCGCGCACACACAACACACACAACACACACAACACACACACACACAGAGAAATATATAGAGCATTCGGAAAGTATTCAGACCCCTTGACTTTTGTTATGTTACAGCCTTATTCTAAAATGGATTACATTTTTTCCCCTCATCAATCTACACACAATACCCCAAAACGACAAAGCAAAAATAGGTTTAGAAATGTTTGCAAAAATCGGAAATATCGCATTTACATATTATTCAGTACTTTGTTGAAATTGGCAGCAATTACAGCCTCAAGTCTTCTTGGGTATGAAGCTGCTAGCTTGGCACACCTGTATTTGGGGAATTTTCCCAGTCTTTTCTGCAGATTTTCAAGCTCTGTCAGGTTGGATGGGGAGCGTCGCTACACAGCTATTTTCAGGTCTCTCTAGAGATGTTAGATCAGGTTCAAGTCCGGGCTCTGGCTGAGCCACTCAAGGACATTCAGAGACTTGTCCCAAAGCCACTTGTGCGTTGTCTTGGCTGTGTGGTTTGGATCGTTGTCCTGTTGGAAGGTAAACCTTGGCCCCAGTCTGAGGTCATGAGCACTCTGGAGTAGGTTTTCATCAAGGATCTCTCTGTACTTTGCTCCGTTCATCTATACCTCGATCATTATTAGTTTCCCAGTCCCTGCCACTGAAAAGCATCCACACAGCATGATAATGCCACCACCATGCTTCACTGTAGGGATGGTGCCTGGTTTCCCCCAGACGTGACAGTTGGCATTCAGGCCAAAGAGTTCAATATTGGTTTCATCAGACCAGAGAATCATATTTCTTATGGTCTGAGAGTCCTTTAGGTGCCTTTTTGCAAACTCCAAGCGGACTGTCATGTGCCTTTTACTGAGGAGTGGCTTCCGTCTGGCCACTCTACCATAAAGGCCTGATTGGTGGAGTACTGCAGAGATGGTTGTCCTTCTGGAAGTTTCTCCCATCTCCACAAAGGAACTCTGTCAGAGCTTGACCACCTCCCTGACCAAGGCCCTTCTCCCCTTATTGCTCAGTTTGGCCGGGTGGCCAGCTCTCGGGAAGAGTCTTGGTGGTTCCAAACTTCTTCCATTTAAGAATGATGAAGGCCACTGTATTTGTGGGAAATTCAATGCTGCAGAAATGGGTTGGTACGCTTCCCCAGATCTGTGCCTCAACACAATCCTGTTTCGGAGCTCTACGGACAATTCCTTTAACCTCATGGCTTGGTTTTTGCTGACATGCACTGTCAACTGTGGGACCTTAAATAGACAGGTGTGTGCCTTTCCAAATCCTGTCCAATCAATTAAATTTACCACAAGTGGACTCCAATCAAGTTGAAGAAACATCAAGCATGATCAATGGAAACAGGATGCACCTGGCTCAATTTCAAATCTCATAGCAAAGGATTTAAATACTTACGTAAATAAGGTGTTTTCGCTTTGTCATTATGGAGTATTGTGTGTAGATTGATGAGAAAACCTTTTTTTTGTAATACATTTTAGAATGAGGCTGTAACGTACATTTTTTTGTGAAAAAGTAAAGGGGTGTGAATATTTCCAGAATGCAGTCTATAGACAGAGAGAGAGAGTTCAACTCACCCTCTGTAGGTTCACAGTGTACTGCTCCCAAACAGTCTCCTCCATTCCTGAGCTCTGTGGACCGAGAACAAAACAGTTAGTAGTGATGGGGGGAAAAAATAGATAGTTACATAATGCAGTATTATTTCAGACTATATTATAAATTCAGCAAAAAAAGAAACGTCCTCTCACTGTCAACTGCATTTATTTTCAGCAAACTTAACATGTGTAAATATTTGTATGAACAACACAAGAATTCAGCAACTGAGACATAAACTGAACAAGTTCCACAGACATGTGACTAACAGAAATGGAATAATGTGTCTCTGAACAAAGGGGGGGGGGGGGGGTCACAATCAAAAGTAACAGTCAGCATCTGGTGTGGCCATCAGCTGCATTAATTACTGCAGTGCATCTCCTCCTCATGGACTGCACCAGATTTGCCAGTTCTTACTGTGAGATGTTACCCCACTCTTCCACCAAGGCACCAGCAAGTTCCCAGATAGTTCTGGGGGGAATGGACCTAGCCCTCACCCTCCGATCCAACAGTTCCCAGAAGTGCTCAATGGGATTGAGATCCGGGCTCTTCGCTGGCCATGGCAGAACACTGACATTCCTATCTTGCAGGAAATCACGCACAGAACGAGCAGTATGGCTGGTGGCATTGTCATGCTGGAGGGTCATGTCAGGATGAGCCTGCAGGAAGGGTACCACATAAGGGAGGAGGATGTCTTCCCTGTAACGCACAGCATTGAGATTGCCTGCAATGACAACAAGCTCAGTCCGATGATGCTGTGACACACCGCCCAAGACCATGACGGACCCTCTATCTCTAAATCGATCCCCCTCCAGAGTACAGGCCTCGGTGAAATGCTCATTCCTTCGACGATAAACGTGAATCCGAACATCACTCTTGGTGAGACAAAACCGCGACTCGTCAGTGGAGAGCACTTTTTGCCAGTCCTGTCTGGTCAAGCGACGGTGGGTTTGTGCCCATAGGCGACGTTGTTGCCAGTGATGTCTGGTGAGGAGCTGCCTTTACAACAGGCCTACAAACCCTCAGTCCAGCCTCTCTCAGCCTATTGCGGACAGTCTGAGCACTGATGGAGGGATTGTGCGTTCCTGGTGTAACTCGGACAGTTGTTGCCATCCTGTACCCGTCCCGCAGGTGTGATGTTCGGATGTACCGATCCTGTGGAGGTGTTGTTACACGTGGTCTGCCACTGCGAGGACAATCAGCTGTCCGTCCTGTCTCCCTGTAGCGCTGTCTTAGGCGTTTAAACCCTTTACAATGAAGATCTGTGAAGTTATTTGGATTTTTACGAATTATCTTTGTAAGACAGGGTCCTGAAAAGGGGACATTTCTTTTTTTGCTGAGTTTATTCATACTTTGACTCCTAGTATTGATTGGTAAAATAAAATAAAAAAATAAAAATCAATTTAGCGAAAGCTAGTTACCAGCACCAAAACTCTGTTTTTTCATCCTATAGCTTGTTCTCCATCTTATTTTTAAATAGTGAGACTTTTATTGTATAATTGTGTAAATGATAATTATGGACAATAATCGCCAACAATTTTTTGCGTCATAATACATTCATTTTCGGAGAAGTGGGGATTCAACTTGAATATACCGGGGTGGCAGGTAGCCTAGTGGTTAGAGCGTTGGGCCAGTAACCGAAAGCTTGCTGGATCGAATCCCCAAGGTAAAAATCTGTTGTTCTGCCCCTGAACAAGGCAGTTAACCCGCCGTTCCCTGTAGGCTGTCATTGTAAATAAGAACCTATTCTTAACTGACTTGCCTAGTTAAATAAAGGTTAAATAAATAAAAAACCTTTTAACGTTATATTAAAGTAAATATAGTTTAGCAGTTCTTTTTTTTTTTACACTAAGTGTAAAGTTTGTAATCATTTTACAAGCAGAACAGCACGGTCGGAAGGAGAAGCTTCATTTCCAAAACTTGCAAGCAGTCAAAACCATTTGTTTTTGAGACATGGTTGTCACCAAAGCTGTGTTGTATTCATGTCGTAGCAATTTGCATGACAATTCATCGTTACCCAATATTGCATAATTGTCACAGCCCTAGCCATTACTGACCAAAACTAATTGTGTCATGCTCTCTGTCTCTCTGCATTAGCCATATAACATTAGTGAGCAATATGTTTAGAACATCAAATCACAGTATCGAATAGTGATGAGGAAAAAAAATATTTTGGATGATATTGTATCGATACTTTGACTCTAAGTATTCATTTGTATTTTTATGTAATATTTTAATGTAATATAAATATATATATATATATAGTACCAGTCAAAAGTTTGGACACACCTACTTATTCAAGTTTTTTTATTTTTATTTTTTTACTATATTCTTCTATGAAATAACACATATGGAATCATATACTGTGGTAACCAAAAAAGTGTTAAACAAATCAACATACAGTGCCCCCCTTGAACTTTGCGACCTTTTGCCACATTTCAGGCTTCAAACATAAAGATATAAAACTGTATTTTTTTGTGAAGAATCAACAACAAGTAGGACACAATCGTGAAGTGGAACGACATTAATTGGATATTTCAAACTTTTTTAACAAATCAAAAACTGAAAAATTGGGTGTGCAAAATTATTCAGCCCATTTACTTTCAGTGCAGCAAACTCTCTCCAGAAGTTCAGTGAGGATCTCTGAATGATCCAATGTTGACCTAAATGACTAATGATGATAAATACAATCCACCTGTGTGTAATCAAGTCTCCGTATTAATGCACCTGCACTGTGATAGTCTCAGAGGTCCGTTAAAAGCGCAGAGAGCATCATGAAGAACAAGGAACACACCAGGCAGGTCCGAGATGTTGTTGTGAAGAAGTTTAAAGCCAGATTTGGATACAAAAAGATTTCCCAAGCTTTAAACATCCCAAGGAGCACTGTGCAAGCGATAATATTGAAATGGAAGGAGTATCAGACCACTGCAAATCTACCAAGACCTGGCCGTCCCTCTAAACTTTCAGCTCATACAAGGAGAAGACTAATCAGAGATGCAGCCAAGAGGCCCATGATCACTCTGGATGAACTGCAGAGATCTACAGCTGAGGTGGGAGACTCTGTCCATAGGACAACAATCAGTCGTATATTGCACAAATCTGGCCTTTATGGAAGAGTGGCAAGAAGAAAGCCATTTCTTAAAGATATCCATAAAAAGTGTCGTTTGAAGTTTGCCACAAGCCACCTGGGAGACACACCAAACATGTGGAAGAAGGTGCTCTGGTCAGATGAAACCAAAATTGAACTTTTTGGCAACAATGCAAAACGTTATGTTTGGCGTAAAAGCAACACAGCTGAACACACCATCCCCACTATCAAACATGGTGGTGGCAGCATCATGGTTTGGGCCTGCTTTTCTTCAGCAGGGACAGGGAAGATGGTTAAAATTGATGGGAAGATGGATGGAGCCAAATACAGGACCATTCTGGAAGAAAACCTGATGGAGTCTGCAAAAGGCCTGAGACTGGGACGGAGATTTGTCTTCCAACAAGACAATGATCCAAAACATAAAGCAAATTCTACAATGGAATGGTTCAAAAATAAACATATCCAGGTGTTAGAATGGCCAAGTCAAAGTCCAGACCTGAATCCAATCGAGAATCTGTGGAAAGAACTGAAAACTGCTGTTCACAAATGCTCTCCATCCAACCTCACTGAGCTCGAGCTGTTTTGCAAGGAGGAATGGGAAAAAATGTCAGTCTCTCGATGTGCAAAACTGATAGAGACATACCCCAAGCGACTTACAGATGTAATCGCAGCAAAAGATGGCGCTACAAAGTATTAACTTAAGGGGGCTGAATAATTTTGCACGCCCAATTTTTCAGTTTTTGATTTGTTAAAAAGTTTGAAATATCCAATAAATGTCGTTCCACTTCATGATTGTGTTGTTGTTGATTCTTCACAAAAAAATACAGTTTTATATCTCTATGTTTGAAGCCTGAAATGTGGCAAAAGGTCGCAAAGTTCAAGGGGGCCAAATACTTTTGCAAGGCACTGTATATTTTAGCCACCTTGATGACAGCTTTGCACACTCTTGGCATTGTCTCAACCAGCTTCATGAGGTAGTCGCCTGAAATGCATTTCAATTAAAAGGTGTGCCTTGAATTTCTTTCCTTCTTAATGCATTTGAGCCAATCAGTTGTGTTGTGACAAGGTAGGGGGGCTATACAGGAGATGGCCCTATTTGGTAAAATACCAAGTCCATATTATGGCAAGAACAGCTCAAATAAGCAAAAATAAACAACAGTTCGTCATTACTTAAAGACATGAAAGTCAGTCAATGCGGAAAATGTCAAGCGCTATGGCTCTCATGAGGACCACCACAAGGAAAGAAAGACCAAGATTTAACTCTGCTGCAGAGGATAAGTTCATTACAGTTACCAGCCTCAGAAATTGCAGCCCAAATAAATGCTTGAGAGTTCAAGTAACAGACACATCTCGACATCAACTGTTCAGAGGAGACTGCGTGAATTAGGCCTTCATGGTCGAATTGCTGCAAAGAAACCACTACTAAAGGACATCAATAAGAAGAAGAGATTTGCTTGGGCCAAGAAACACGAGCAATGGACATTAGACTGGTAGAAATCTGTCTTTGGTCTGATGAGTCCAAATTTGAGATTTTTGGTTCCAACCGCCGTGTCTTTGTGAGACGCAGAGTAGGTGAACGGATGATCTCCCTGTGAAAAGGCAAAGGGTGGCAACTTTGAAGAATTTAAAATATTAAATACATTTTGATTAATTTAACACTTTTTTTGGTTACTATGTGATTCCATATGTGTTATTTCATAGTTTGTCTTCACTATTATTCTACAATGTAGAAAATAGTAAAAATAAAGTAAGACCCTTGAATGAGTAGGTGTGTCCAAACTTTTGACTCGTACTGTACATGCGTACATTCATACATACATAACACAGTATAGTGAGCAATAATTTTGGAATATCAAATCGCAATACATTTAGAGTCATGAGAATCACAATACATATCGTATCACCACCTAGGTATGTATGGTGATAATATCGTATCATGAGGTCCCTGGCAATACACAGCCCTAACGGTTAGTGAACGGAACATTACAGACATAGTTAGTGAATGCTACTTTAACACAACATAACAACTTAAGTTACAGAATATTATCTTCCTCAAACAGTAGATGCTTCTTTAACAGATACATCTGTTTTTTACTACAATCATCTTATCACAATACTACATGAGTTACTGAATATTAGCTGAATACAGAGTAGATGTGATACTGATCATCACAGTATGAAAGAGGTATAACTTTGTATCGAAGTCTTAAGACTAGAGCCCGACTGATATATTAGTTCCACCGATAACAGATATTCCATAAATAGGATGAAAAAGGGAATTTCATGCTCATCTGAACATTTGCGGCCATTCTTATGATGTGTCATTATTGTCACAATGTAGGAAATCAACAATGCAAGCATATTTCTTGGACAATTGCTCTTTGGGATGGCAATTTGTGAGAAAATGTCAATGTAAAACAGTATATCGGCAGATGTTTCAATATTGGCAGGTTTTGTCCCCCAAAATATCAAAATCGATGGCGGACCCAAAAACCCATATCGGTCGGCCTCCACTTAAGACCATTCACCAAAGATTCCTAATGTTAGGGAGAGTAGGATTTATTTAGCACAGGGTAGGCATGTTAACACTACAGAGAAGGGGATGAAGTAACATTGAGCTACTCATTGTAGAGCTACTCATACACACACCGTTTAACTACCTTCATATTATCTCGAGGCACTCCCTGTGAAAATACATCAACTTCAGCAAGTATTCACACATCTCCACTTTTCCCACATTTTGTGGTTACAGCCCTAATTTTAAAATGAGATGTTTGTGTCACTGGCCTACACACAATACCCAATAATGTCAGTGGAATTGTGTTTTTATACATTTTTGAAAATTAAAAGCTGAAATGTATTGAATAAATAAGGCCAGGAGTAAAATAAAATTGCATTGACTCACTCTGTGTGCAAAATAAAGTGTTGAACATGATTTTTCAATGATGACCTGATATCTGTACCCCACACATACAATTTTATCTGTAAGGCCCCTCAGTCGAGCAGTGAATTTCAAACACAGTTTCAACCACAAAGACGAGGGAGGTTTTCCAATGCCTCGCAAAGGGCACCTATTGGTAGATAAAATAATAAAGAGACATTGAATGTCCCTTTGAGCATGATGAAGATATTAATTACACTTTGGATGGTGTATCAATACACCCAGTCACAACAAAGATACAGGCGTCCTTCCTAATTCAGTTGCCGGAAAGGAAGGAAACCGCTCAGGGATGTCACAATGAGGCCAATGGTTCTTTAAAGCAATTAGTTTTCTCCTATCACAGTCATGAAACTCTAAGGATAGATCAACAACACTGTAGTTACTCCACAATACTAAACTAAACATAGCCTGTACAGAATATATATATATTGTAAAATCCAGGTGTGCAAAGCTCTTAGAGATGTATCCAGAAAGACTCACTGCTGTAATCGCTGCCAAAGGTGATCCAAACATGTACTGACTCAGGGGTGTGAAAACTTATGTAAATTCAATATTTAAATATTTATTCTTCAATAAATGTGCAAACATTTCAAAAAACATGTTTTCTCTTTGTCATTATGGGGTATAGTGTGTAGATTAGTGAGAATTATTCTCTCTCAATATAATCCATTTTGAATTCAGGCTGTAACACAACGTGTTGAATAAGTCAAAGGGGTATGAATACTTTCTGAAGGCAATGTAGATTCTTTCTGCAATCTGTAAAAAACATCTATGGACATTTTTGTTCCATTTTCACACCGAATTAAAATGACCCATGACATATAGTACTGGTGACCCGTGAATTCAGTCATGAAGATACATCGTGGCTTTGATGCAAAACCACTATTTTTACTGTATGGTTCTATGTTAAAGACATGGATGGGGGAACCAATACAAAAACAAAATTACCTCTCTGGTCCAGTGTTAAAGAAGTCTCGAGGTACTGTTCGCCTGAGGTAGAGTAACTCATGATAAACTGTAGGCAAAACTATCTACCAAGAGAGTTCTCATCTATATTATTGGTAGCTGTCTATTTACCACCACAAACCGATGCTGGCACGAAGACTGCACTCAACGAGCTGTATGAGGTCATAAGCAAACAAGAAAAATGCTCATCCAGAAGCAGCACTTCTAGTGGCCGGGGACTTATGCAGGCAAACTTAAATCCGCTATGCAATCTGGTTTCCGAGCTGGCCATGGGTGCACCTCAGCCACGCTCAAGGTCCAAAACGATATCATTGATAAAAGACAATACTGTGCAACCGTATTCATCGACCTAGCCAAGGCTTTCGAATCTGTCAATCACCACATTCTTATCGACAGACTCAACAGCCTTTTGTTTTTCTCAAATGACTGCCTCGCCTGGTTCACCAACTACTTCTCAGATAGAGTTCAGTGTGTCAAATCGGAGGGCCTGTTGTCAGGACCTCTAGCAGTCTCTATGGGGGTGCCACAGGGTTCAATTCTCGGGCCGACTCTTTTCTCTGTATACATCAATGATGTCGCTCTTGCTGCTGGTGATTCTCTGATCCACCTCTACACAGACGACACCATTCTGTATTCTTCTGGCCCTTCTTTGGACACTGTGTTAACAAACCTCCACCTTCTGTGGCCTCCAACTGCTCTTAAATGCAAGCAAAACAAAATGCATGCTCTTCAACCGATCGCTGACCGCACCCGCCCGCCCGTCATAGCAACCTACTGATCATTGCACCTGCACACAGCCCATTGATAAATAGCCCACCCAAATACCTAATCCCCATATTGTCATTTTTAAACGTTTTGCTCCTTTGCATCCCAGTATCTTGCACATTCATCTTCTGCACATCTATCACTCCAGTGTTTAATTGCTAAATTGTAATTATTTCACCACTATGGCCTATTTATTGCCTTACCTCCCTAATCTTACATTTGCACACAATGTATATAGACTTTTGCTATTGTGTTATTGACTGTACGTTTGTTTATTCCATGTGTAACTCTGTGTTGTTTGTGTCGCACTGCTTTGCTCTATCTTGGCCAGGTCGCAGTTGTAAATGAGAACTTGTTCTCAACTGGCCTACCTGGTTAAATAAAAGGTGAAATAAAATAAAAATCTGTTTTACCTCATTTCTACCAGCATGTCACATGTACAACTCCAGAAAAAAAACAATAGACCACCTTTACTCCACCCACAGAGAAGCATACAAAGCTCTCCCTCGCCCTCCATTTGGCAAATCTGACCATAATTCTATCCTCCTGATTCCGGCTTACAAGCAAAAACTAAAGCAGTGACTGCTATTTAATTACTTGTTAGTTTTATTTCTTATTCTTACTTCTTTTTTCATTGCTGGTTAAGGGCTCGTAAGCAAGCATTTCACTGTAAGGTGTACACCTGTTGTATTCAGCGCATGTGACTAATATAATTTGATTTGACTCGCTCAATACGGAAGGGGTCAGATGACGCGGAAGCTATGCTACAGGACTGTTTTGCTAGCAGAGACTGGAATATGTTCCGTGATTCATCCAATGGCATTGAGGAGTATACCACCTCAGTCACTGGCTTCATCAAAAACAGCATTGACGACGTCGTCCCCACAGTGACCATACGTACATATCCCAACCAGAAGCCATTATTACAGGCAATATCCACACTGAGCTAAAGGCTAGAGCTGCCGCATTCAAGGAGTGGGACAATAATCCGGACGCTTATAAGAAATCCCACTATGCCCTCATCGAATAAGCAAACCATCAATACTGACTAAGATTGAATCCTACTACACCGGCTCTGACGCTCTTTTCGGATGTGGCAGGGCTTGCAAACTATTATGGACTACAAAGGGAAACCCAGCCGCGAGCTGCCCAGTGCTGCGAGTCTACCAGACAAGATAAAGGTATTTTATACTCGCTTCGAGGCAAGTAACACTGAAGCATGCATGAGAGCACCAGCAGTTCCGGACGACTGTGTGATCACGCTCTACGTAGCCGATGTGAGCAAGACCTTTAAACAGGTCAACATTCACAAGGCTGCGGGGCCAAACTGATTACCAGGTCATGTACTGCGAGCATGCGCAGAGTGTCTTCACTGACACTTTCAATCTCTCCCTGACCGAGTCTGTAATAACCACGTTTCGAGCAGACCACCATAGTCCATGTGCCCAAGAATGTGAAGGTAACCTGCCTAAATGAAGAACGCCCAGTAGCACTCATGTCGGTGGCCATAGCTCACATCAACACCATGCTCCAGGAAACCCTAGACCCACACCAATTCGCATAAGGCTCAACAGATCCACAGATGACACAATTTAATCGCACTCCACACTGCCCTTTCCCACCTGGACAAAAGGAACACCTATGTGAGAATGCTGTTCATTGCTGTGTTGCAGCAGCATTCCCCAAGAGAGGATGGCTTTCACTTCAGCAGTAATAAATTCATGACCTTCTTTGAGGAAAGATCATGATTATTTAGAAAGCAAATTACAGACTCCTCTTTAAATCTGGGTATTCCTCCAAAGCTCAGTTGTTCTGAGTCTGCACAACTCTGCCAGGACCTAGGATCAAGAGAGACACTCAAGTGTTTTAGTACTATATCTCTTGACACAATGATGAAAATAATAATAATCAAGCTGAATAGTGGACCCTATTCCAACTAAACTACTGAAAGAGCTGCTTCCTGTGATTGGCCCTCTTATGTTGAACATAAATAACGGCTCTCTATCCACCGGATGTGTACCAAACTCACTAAAAGTGGCAGTAATAACAACTCTCTTGAAAAAAACAAACCTTGACCCAGAAAATATAAAAACCGATCGGCCTTTTTCAAATCTTCCATTCCTCTCACAAAATTTTTTGAAAAAGCTGTTGCGCAGCAACTCACTGCCTTCCTGAAGACAAACAAGGTATACGAAATGCTTCAGTCTGGTTTAGACCCCATCATAGCACTGAGATTGCACTTGTGAAGGTGGTAAATTACCTTTTAATGGCGTCAGACCAAAGCTCTGCATCTGTCCTCGTGCTCAGACCTTAGTGCTGCTTTTGATACCATTGATCACCACATTCTTTTGGTTTAGATCTTATCTGTCGGAGAGATATCAGTTTGTCTCTGTGAATGGTTTGTCCTCTGACAAATCAACTGTAAATTTCGGTGTTCCACAAGGTTCCGTTTTAGGACCACAATTGTTTTCACTATATATTTTACCTCTTGGGGATATCATTCGAAAACATAATGTTAACTTTCAGTGCTATGCAGATGACACACAGCTTTACGGATGACACACAGCTGTACATTTCATTGAAGCATGGTGAAGCCCCAAATTGCCCTACTATTAGCCTGTGTTTCAGACATAAGGAAGTGGATGGCTGCAAACTTTCTACGTTTAAACTCGGACAAAACAGAGATGCTTGTTCTAGGTCCCAAGAAAAAAAGAGATCTTCTGTTGAATCTGACAATTAATCTTGATGGTTGTACAGTCGTCTCAAATAAAACTGTGAAGGACCTTGATGTTACTCTGGACCCTGATCTCTCTTTTGACGAACATATCATATTCAAGGACAGCTTTTTTCCATCTACGTAACATTGCAAAAATCTTAAACTTTCTGTCCAAAAATGATGCAGAAAAATGTATCCATGCTTTTGTTACTTCTAGGTTAGACTGCTGCAATGCTCTACTTTCCGGCTACCCAGATAAAGCACTAAATAAACTTCAGTTAGTGCTAAATACGGCTGCTAGAATCCATGACTAGAACCAAAAAATGTGATCGTATTACTCCAGTGCTAGCCTCCCTACGCTGGCTTCCTGTTAAGGCAAGGGCTGATTTCAAGGTTTTACTCCTAACCTACAAAGCATTACATGACCTTGCTCCTACCTATCTTTCCGATTTGGTCCTGCCGTACATACCTACACATACGCTACGGTCACAAGACGCAGGCCTCCTAATTGTCCCTATAATTTCTAAGCAAACAGCTAGAGGCAGGGCTTTCTCCTATAAGAGCTCCATTTTTATGGAATGGTCTGCCTACCAATGTGAGAGACGCAGACTCGGTCTCAACCTTTAAGTCTTTACTGAAGACTCATCTCTTCAGTAGGTCATATGATTGAGTGCAGTCTGGCCCAGGAGTGTGAAGGTGAACGGAAAGGCTCTGGAGCAACGAACCGCCCTTGCTGTCTCTGCCTGGCCAGTTCCCCTCACTTCACTGGGATTCTCTGCCTCTAACCCTATTACGGGGGCTGAGTCACTGGCTTACTGGCGCTCTTCCATGCCTGTTTGGCACTGTCCCCCCCGGATGGGGCCACAGTGTCTCCTGACCCTTCCTGTTTTTATGCTGCAGTAGTTTATGTGTTGGGGGGGCTAGGGTCAGTCTGTTATATCTGGAGTACTTCTCCTGTGAGTGAATTCTCTCTCTCTCTCTCTCTCTCAGCCCTAGGATCATGCCTCAGGACTACCTGGCATGATGACTCCTTGCTGTCCCCAGTCCACCTGGCCGTGCTGCTGCTCCAGTTTCAACTGTTCTGCCTGCGGCTATGGAACCCTGACCTGTTCACCGGACGTGCTACCTGTCCCAGACCTGCTGTTTTCAACTCCCTGCAGGAGCAGTAGAGATACTCTTAATGATCGGCTATGAAAAGCCAACTGACATTTACCCCTGAGGTGCTGACTTGTTGTACCCTCGACAACTACTGGGACTATTATTATTATTTGACCATGCTGGTCAGTTATGAACATCTTGGCCATGTTCGGTTATAATCTCCACCCGGCACAGCCTGAAGAGGACTGGCCACCCCTCATAGCCTGGTTCCTCTCTAGGTTTCTTCCTAGGATTTGGCCTTTCTAGGGAGTTTTTCCTAGCCACCGTGCTTCTACACCTGCATTGCTTGCTGTTTGGGGTTTTAGGCTGTGTTTCTGTACAACAGTTTGAGATATATATCAGCTGATGTAAGAAGGGCTATATAAATAGATTTGATTTGACTACAGCTTAGCATTCAACACCATAGTGCCCACAAAGCTCATCACTAAGCTAAGGACCCTGGGACTAAACACCTCCCTCTACAACTGGATCCTGGACTTCCTACAGGCCACCCCCAAATGGTAAGGCTAGGCAACAACACATCTGCCATGCTGATCCTCAACACAGGGGCCCATCAGGGCTGCGTGGCCAAGCACGACTCCAACACCATCATTACGTTTGCTGACGACACAACAGTGGTAGGCCTGATCACCAACAATGATGAGACTGTCTATAGGGGGGTCAGAGACCGGGCACTGTGGTACCAGGACAACAACCTCTCCCTCAATGTGAGCAAGACAAAGGAGCTGATCGTGGACTACAGGAAAAGGCGGGCCGAACTGGCCCCCCCTTAACATCGACGTGGCTGTAGTGGAGCAGGTCAAGAATTTCAAGTTCATTGGTGTGCACATCACCAAACCAACTATTATGGTCCAAACACACCAAGACACTCGTGGAGAGGGCACGACAACACCTTTTCTCCCTCAGGAGACTGAAAAGATTTGTCATGGGTCCTCAGATCCTCAAAAAGTTCTACAGCTGTACTGTTGAGAGAATCCTGACCGGTTGCATCACTGCCTGATATGGAAACTGCTCAGCATCCGACCGTAAGGAGGTACAGAGGGTAGTGCATACGGCCCAATACATCACTGAGGCCAAGTTTCCTGCCATCCAGAACCTATATACAAGGCAGTGTCAGAGGAAGGCCCTAAACAATTGTCAAAGATTCCAGTCACACAAGTCATAGACTTTTCTCTCTGCTACCACATGGCAAACTGTACCAGAGCACCAAGTCTAGGTCCAAAAGGCCTCTTAACAGCCTCTACCCCCGAGCTATAAGACTGCTGAACAATTAATAAAAAATGGCCACCCGGACTATTTACATTGACTGACCCCCCCCTCAGCTTGAAGGTTTAGAGGCCATGATTATTTTCATCATTGTGTCAAGAGATATAGTACTAAAACACTTGAGTGTCTCTCTTGATCCTAGGTCCTGGCAGAGTTGTGCAGACTCAGAACAACTGAGCTTTGGAGGAATACCCAGATTTAAAGAGTCCGTTTTTACACAGCTGCAACTCGCTGTTTATTATCTAGTCACGTACACGTACAAACTACCTCGACTAACTTGCACACTGACTCGGTACTGGTAGCCCCTGTATATAGCCTCGTAATTGTTATGTAATTTTACTGTGTTAATGTTTATTTTTTTACTTTAGTTTATTTAGTAAATATTTTATTAACTCTATTTCTTGAACTGCATTGTTGGTTAAGTCCTTGTAAGTATGCATTTCACGGTAAGGTGTTGTATTCAGGGCGTGTGACAAATAAACATTTATTTGAAAACACTGTCCCACACAGGCTCTAAAATAGGCCTGACCCTCTCTGTGTTAGCCAAGTGAGTAGGAGTATCTAAATCTCTCTCACACACACACCACACACACTCACACAGGACAAAGTGGAAACAGACACACATCTGGATGGATCAATTCTTTGGTGATTAACTTGGCACCGGTCAGCGTAGGAGACTGACCTACCTCTGCCTGCACACACGCAACCATGCATTCATACACTAGGGCTGCACGATATGGGCAAAAAATAGAATTGTGATTGTTGTACCAAATATTGCGATTGCGATTTTACTTTTGATTATACATCAAAACAGCTGGATAAACTGTCGGAATCATAGAAATAGAATGATCATTCTAATTTTACGGTTGGAATATAGTGGGCACTTGGAATGCAGTTTTGTTTGGCATGATACCGAATGAAAAAGGAAGGGTGGAGATGGTTGACAGAGTAGTAACCACAGTGTTGGTCAGTGTTTCCCATGGGACCCTAATTAGATTAAAATAGATAGGTACAGTGCCTTCAGAATGTATTCAGACTCCTTGACTTTTTCCACATGTTGCGTTACAAAGTGGGATTAAAATTAATTTAATTGTAATTTTTTGTAATACACAAAATACTCTGTAATGTCAAAGTGGAAGAAAATTTGTAAAAAAAATAAATACATAAAATAATAAAACAGTAATATATCGTGATTAGATAAGTATTCGACCGCCTGAGTCGATACATGTTAGAATCACATTTGGCAGCGATTACACCTGGATTGTGCTTTTTCGATTATTTTCAAAATTCTTCAAGCTTTGTTAAATTGGTTGTTGATCATTGCTAGACAACCATTTTCAGGTCTCGCCATAGATTTCCAAGCAAATTTAAGTCAAAACTGTAACTCGGCCACTCAGAAACAGTCACTGTCTTCTTGGTAAACAACTCCAGTGTAGATTTGGCTTTGTGTTTTATGTTATTGTTCTGCTGAAATGTGAATTAATCTCCCAGTGTCTGGTGGAAAGTAGACTGAACCAGGTTTTCTTCTAGGATTTTACCTGTGCTTAGCTTCATTGTGTTGCTTTTTTATCCTGAAAAACTCCCCAGTCCTCAACGGTTACAAGCATACCATAACATGATGCAGCCACCACTATTCTTGAAAATACGGAGAGTGGTACTTAGTAATGTGCCCCAAACATGACACTTTGAATTCAGAACAAATAGTGAATTGATCCGCTACATTTTATACAGTACTACTTCAGTGCCTTGCTGCAAACAGCATGCATGTTTTGGAATATTTTCACTCTGTAAAGGCTTTCATATTTGCATTCAGTCAATTAGGTTAGTATTGTGGAGTAACTACAATGTTGATCCATCCTCAGTTTTCTCCTATCACAGCCATTCAACTTTGTAACTGTTTTTGAGTCACCATTGGCCTCATTGTGAAACCCCTGAGATGTTTCCTTCTTCTCCGACAACTGAGTTAGGAAGGACGTTTCTATCTGGGCAGTGACTGGGTGTACTGATACACCATCCAAAAAGTAATTCATAACTCCACCTTGCTCAAAGGGATATTCTATGTCTGCTTTATTTGGTTTACCCATCTACCAATAGGTGCCCTTCCTTGAAAGGCATTGGAAAACCAGGTCATTGTGGTTTAATCTGTTTTTGAAATTCACTGCTTGACTGAGGGACCTTACAGATAACTGTATGTGTGGGGTACAGAGATGAGGTAGTCAGTCATTCAAAAATCATGTTAAACACTTATTGTACACAGAGTGAGTTCATGTAACTTATTATGTGACTTGTTAAGCACATTTTTACTCCTGAACTTATTTAGGCTTGCCATAACAAAGAGGTTGAATACTTATTGACTCAAGACATTTCAGCTATTCATTTGTAATAAAACATATGTAATTCAACTTTAACATTATGGGATATTGTGTGCGGGCCAGTTTAACAAAATCTTAATGTAATCCATTTTAAATTCAGGCGTGTGACTACTTTCTGAAGGCACTGCTGCACAAACAATGCTGATATACTCCACCACTGGTACCGGACTGTATTAGAGAAATAGTTTGCTAGCATGATTTGCCATATCTCAGTGAATTTAGATAATCAGCTAGATAGCTAGCGATTAGCATTAGCGCCTAACACAATATTTTTTATGCATAGTTGCAGCTTGCTAAGACCAAAAAATATAGAATTTTGCAGAGAGAAAGTTACACAAATAGTATTATGTAGAAAACATTTGGAATTATATTAAGAAGCAAAGTGGAAAGCGGTGTCGTTCTTTTTAGGAAAAATCTGTTGACTGAATGCTGTTGTTTGATCAATGCATGCAGAGTGAATCTCAAGCATGAGGAGGAACGGCCCGCTTGAGTGACAGGGGGTGGGGCTTGGTGTGTGTGGGATTGGGAAGCGACCAAAAGAGGAGAGACGGTGAGTGAACTCCGTCAACTCAAGCAACAAAGCAAAAATAAAGAAAATGGTTGTTAGAGACGGCTAGGTGGCGTTTCAAAATATCGCTTCCTTTTGCGATATGGATATTGTGCATGTCAATATCACAATTTAGATAAACATTTGATTAATCGTGCAGCCCTAAGGCACTCGCACACCGTCCTCGCTGACCCTGGGTTATAGAGCCTGTCTTCCGAGGGCGTGGGAACTAACCTCCACAGTCTGAGTTGGACCAGGTAAAAACAACAACATATTTTTAATGTTTCAGTCAGTTGGCTTTTACAATGCTGTGAAATCCAAACTGCTTTCTATTGACCACAGTTATTGGTTGGTGGCTATGTGAGAAAAAAAAGAGTATGCAATGCAGTCTCTCCTCGCCCATAGACCTCATTCAAAACAAGTTCAAAAATGGAAGTAGCAATTGCAGATTGCCCCTTTAAGCATGGTAATGTATACCAGACTGGTGTTATACAGGGCACAGATGGACTAGTAGCTATGAGAGAGCAGCTAGGCCCTGAAGTGACAGTCAGTCACACATCTGCTTCTCCCCAGTGTCCCTCAGCTCACAACAAAGAGCAGGGGTTCTCAAACTTTTTGGGAACAGGGAGCCCTTTTGTGATAGCAAATTAAATCAGGGACCCTCTCATAACTGACTTGCCTAGTTAAATAAAGGTAAAATAATAATAATCAGAACACAACTCGAGTGAGACAAACATAGCATAGGAGTTTTACTATAACTTCAGCAGGGCATGGCTGGATGAAAATGTTGCAGTTTTCAAGCTAATTTCCTACAATTGCATGTGCAGTTGCAGGGCACAACAAAAAATAAATCAATTCACATTGTATTGGTCCAAAAATTAAACCAAGCCTAGTATCAAACAGTTCTTCTCCCTAATTTCCCTTTCCCCTCTGTCTCACTCATTCAAATCGCATCCCGACCTCTCTCTCAAACACAAGCTACATTCCTTGCAAAATGACGACAGTTTTATCACAAATTCAAAATGGCTGGTTGACTGAAGTAGGGAAATATGTGTTCCAACAATGAGCTGCAGTTTTGGAATAATTGCATCCAGTCTAATTTCCATTTAGGCAACTTTGCAGTTGTCACTAGTAACTACATTTACAAAGTCAGATTTGGCATTATTTAGAAAAAAATCCTGAAAACAAACATTAGCTTTTTGGTCTTAATTTAAGTTTAGGGTTATGCATAATGTTAGCAGTGTGGTTAAAGGTTAAAAATCAGATTTGAAGAAGATACATTTTAGAAATTGGAGAGGTTTATGACTTTGTGGCTGTGGTAACTAGTGACGCACATACGTTGCCAAACTGCTAGTGCCACTTAGAATTGGTTAACCTAGGCCAGGGGCCTCCAACCCTGTTCCTGGAGAGATACCCTCCTGTAGGTTTTCGCTCCAACGCCAGGTGTACCTAACCTGGTTCAGCTTATAAAACAGCTAATTATTCAAATACGGTCTGCTAGATTAGGGTGCGAGTCAAAAAAAAATACAGGACGGTAGCTCTCCAGGAACAAGGTCTTCAGGAACAGCCCTGGCCTAGGCTATAACCCCCCCTGAACATCGCAAGAGTCCACACTGAAAATATGCAAAAACATTAGTTTGATAAAGACAGTGTATTTATCAGAATCATTAAGCCTCGGCCTACTCACCAAATATATGTTTTGGCCATAATTCATCCCCATGAAGTGTTCAAATGTGGAATTGTTCATCCATTTAGAAAATTCCAAACAGCAGGCAGAATAAACAATGTCTGTATATCGAACAGAAGGGAGATTTGGTTTGTAACCCTGAACAAATTGTCTTTCAACTTGAGCC
Organism: Oncorhynchus clarkii lewisi; assembly: GCF_045791955.1. Classification (NCBI taxonomy): domain Eukaryota; kingdom Metazoa; phylum Chordata; class Actinopteri; order Salmoniformes; family Salmonidae; genus Oncorhynchus; species Oncorhynchus clarkii. The sequence goes on along the minus strand of NC_092152.1, from coordinate 45,892,609 downwards.
CTGTTTCAAATGATCACTCTTTGAGAATGTTTTTATTTTTCTAATTTATCCTTTATTTTACCAGGTTGACTACCAAGTTGACTGAGAAAACGTTCTCATTTACAGAATAACTGTTCCAGATGCGAGATGCGTATTACATAGAACTATTCTGTTCTATTTTATTCTGCTATATTAGATCATGTTTTTTACTACAAAATAGGTGTGTCTTGACTGTGATAAGGGCTTGGAAAATAAGAGCGTCTTGTCTGCTAAATTAACAAAACAAGGCTATGGCATTGCACAGCCATAGGCTTCTACAAGAGAACACCACTGCTGAGGTTACTACCTTTTTGAAGATTGTTTTCCACAATATAATAATAACCAGTTGATATTATAGGTTCAACAAATTCATCTTAAATGGCACTTTTGTTTTCTGAATATATAGTACCAGTCAAAAGTTTGGAAACACCTACTTATTCCAGGGTATTTTCTTTATTTTGACTATTATCTACAATTTAGAATAATGGTGAAGACATCAAAACTATGAAACAACAACTATGTAACAAAAAAAAAGCTTATATTTGAGATTCTTCAAAGTAGCCTCCCTTTGCCTTGATGACAGCTTTGCACACTCTTGGCATTTTCTCAACCAGCTTAATGAGAGTCACCTGGAATGCATTTCAATTAATAGGTGTGCCTTGTTAAAAGTTCATTTGTGGAATATGTTTCCTTCATAATGTGTCTGAGCCAATCATTTGGGTTGTGACAAGGTAGGGGTGGTATACAGAAGATAGCCCTATTTGGTGAAATACCAAGTCCATATTATGGTAAGAACAGCTCAAATAAGCAAAGAGAAACGACAGTCCATCATTACTTTAAGACATGAAGGTCAGTCAATGCGGAAAATGTCAAGAACTTTGAAAGTTTCTTCAAGTGCAGTTGCAAAATGCCTCAAGCGCTATGATGAAACTGGCTCTCATGAGGACCGCCACAGGAAAGGAAGATCCAGAGTTACCTCTGCTGCAGAGGATAAGTTCATTACAGTTACCAGCATCAGAAATTGCAGCCCAATTAAATGCTTCAGAGTTCAAGTAGGAGACACGGTAGGAGACACATCAACTGTTCAGAGGAGACTGTGTAAAATCAGGCCTTGATGGTCGAATTACTGAATAGAAACCACTACTAAAGGACAGGAATAATAAGAATAGACTAGCTTGGGCCAAGAAACACGAGCAGTGGACATTAGACTGGTGGAAATCTGTCCTTTGGTCTGATGAGTCCAAATGTTTGATTTTTGGTTCCAACCGCGGTGTCTTTGTGAGTTGGTGAACGGATGATCGCCGCATGTATGGTTCCCACCGTGAAGCAAGGGGGTGGTGTGATTGTGCTTTGCTGGTGACACTATCAGTGATTTATTTCGAATTCAAGGTAGACTTAATAACCTGTTGAGGATAGGGGGCAGTATTTTCACTTTGGATGAATTGCATGCCCATAGTGAACTGCATTCTACTCTGTCCTAGATTGCTAATATATGCATATTATTATTACTATTGGATAGAAAACACTCTGAAGTTTCTAAAACGGTTTGAATTATGTCTGTGAGTATAACAGAACTCATAGGGCAGGCAATCTTCCAAACAAGAAGTGAAATTCTGAATGTGGGTCAACTTTGACGTCATCGCCCCCTCCTTTCCCAACAAGATATGGATCTGGTAGCAATTCCTACGCCTTCCACTAGACGCCCTCATTCAGTAGAAAGTGGAATTGAGCTTTTGCTGTGAACTTTGACCGAATGGGAGGGGAAATAGTCACTGTCCCGACAGAATGCCATTTTCCTGTGGCGCATTTCTCTGTGGGTGCTACCGTCGTTCCATTTGGCTGCAGCTGAAAACGTATGATCCGGTTGGAACGTTATTGGATATATATATGAAAATAACATCCTGAAGATTGATTCTCTACTTAGTTTGACCAGTTTATTCGACCTGGAATATATATTTTTGAAGTTTTCGTGTGAGTTGTCCTGGACAGGCGTCAGCTTTTGGGCACGTGAGCTGAAAGTGGTAGCAAATGCAGCTAATTGGACACTAGTTTTGGACATTATGGAACAAAACAACAATTTATTGTGGAACTAGGACTCCTTGCACTGCATTCTGATGAAAGATCATCAAAGGTAAGGGAATATTTATGATGTAATTTCTGTTGACTCCAACATGGCGGAGAAATACTTTTACGTCTGAGCGCTGTCTCAGATTATTGCATGGTAGACTTTTTCCGTAACGTAAAAAAAAAAAATCTGACACGGCGGTTGCATTAAGAACCAGTGTATCTTTAATTATATGTAGAACATGTATCTTTAGTCAAAGTTTATGATGAGTATTTCTGTTATCTATAATTCCTCTGGATATTTTGGAGGCATTTCTGAACATGGCGTCAATGTAAACCGAGATTTGTGGACATAAATATGCATATTATCGAACAAAACATAAATGTATTGTGTAACATGTCATATGAGTGTCATCTGATGAAGATTTTCAAGAGGTTAGTGATTCATTTTATCTCTAATCCTGCTTTTGTGACTATCTTTGGCTGGAAAAAAAGGCTGCGTTTTCCCTTTGATTTGGTGGTGGTCTAACATATGTTGTGTTTTCGCTGTAAAACGTTTTAAATATCGGACACGATGGGTAGATGAACAAGATGTTTATCTTTCATTTGAGGTATTGGACTTGTTAATGTGTGAAAGTTAAATATTTCTAAAGAATATTTTTGAATTCCCTGCGCCACCTTTTCAGCTGAATTGGGCGGGTGGAGTTCCCCTTGGGAACCAGCATGGCTACCACAACCGTCTGCAGCAAAACACCATCCCACCTGGTTTGCGCTAAGTGGGACTATCATTTGTATTTCAACAGGACAATGACCCAACACACCTCCAGGCTGTGTAAGGGCTATTTGACCAAGAAGGAGAGTGATGGAGTGCTGTATCAGATGACCAGGCCTCCAAGATCACCCAACCTCAACCCGATTGAGATGGTCTGGGATGAGTTGGACCAGCAGAGTGAAGGAAAAGCAGCCATCAAGTGTTCATCATATGTGGGAACTCCTTCAAGACTTTTGGAAAAGCATTCCAGGTGAAGCTGGTTGAGAGAATGCCATGAGTGTGCAAACCTGTCAAAGCAAAGGGTGGCTACTTTGAAGAATCTAAAATACATTTTGATTTGTTTAACACTTTTTTGGTTACTGTGTTATTTCATAGTTTTGATGTCTTCACTATTATTCTAGAAGAAAATAGTCAAACTAAAGAAAAACCCTTCCATGTGTTGGTGTGTCCAAACATTTGACTGGTACTGTATATGGGGCAGTTTAGCAATTAGGATTCATTATCTGTAATGGTTATGATAAATTAGGCATCGTGTCGCACTGTTGGCATATAGATATACGCACAATTATTTTTCCAGTGCGGGCCTTGTGTTCTTAAAATATATATATTTTTAAATGCGAGTACTCAAACAGTCAAATGTCAAATACCCATCCCTAACAAACACACACACACACTGATCTGACATAATTCTATACCTGCGATGACAATGTGCAGACAGACGAACACACAAAAACACACGGACACAAATTGATCAACAGCCACAGATGCATAGCTATCCTGCAACCTTGAGTACTATCCTCTCTAAACTCCTCTCTCTAGTGTGAATGGCATCAGGACCCATCTGTATAGCACTTTGCTAGCATGAGAGATGGAGCGGGAGAGCTTTTTCATTACACACACACACACACACACATTGACTGAGTACGAGCACCAATACGGGAGTATGAGTCAACATCATTCATCAACAGTTTCTTCGCCTCTGAAATGAAGAGCAGTGAAAAGCATTTCTCAGCCAGAGCAATTGCCTATTGGAGCAGCACAGTTCTTCAACCCTGTATTATCCACTTGGCAAATAGAGTTCTTGGCTCGAGCAATTTCCTATTGGATCAAAATTTAGCAATTGTGATTTACTAGAATTGCCATGAGGAACTGTGCAACAGTACAGTGTCTCTCTGCAGCTAAATAACCAAGTTGTAATACTGAGTTCAGCTAGCTACCACAGTATAACTTTTCCAGAAACAGAACTTCACTTAACATAGTTGTAACACTCGGTTCTACAACCAAACAACTATGTTAGTCTACAAACAAACATCTAGTCAAACACATGCTAGAAAGCTCTAAGGGGAAAGCAGAGAGCAGGGTGAGATCTTTCCTCAAGGGATCAGAGCTAGATAGTTGATCCTTTTGGGGAGGTGGATGATCAGCGGCAAGGGCAGAGGGTTTCTCTCTCAGTCTCTAGTACCAGTCGGAGGAAGCATGTGTTCCCAGCAGGAGCATAGAGCACCACCACGCTGCTCCTTAGTTCCTCCGAGTTGAGCCAGGGTCCTCCCAGGAGAGGCACCTCCAGCCTGGGTTGACCTCCTGCTGTGCTCCTCTTTCCCCGGCCCCCACTACCTCCACCCTGGTCCTCCTCCGTGTGGCGCAGCCATGGACCCCCTCGGGCCCCTGAACACCAGTCCCCCAACTGCAGGCAATCCAAATTCATGGCTCATCTCATCTCCCGCAATCTCGACCCGCTGAACGCTTCTTATCCATGGCTCAGCTAAGCTAAGCTCGAGCCCTGTTTTGGCACAACACTCTGTTTGTATGGCACCAGCACAGTACCCAGTAGCCAAGCCTGGCCCAGAGCAGCACAGGCTGGTTTGGTTGGGGTACAGCAGACAACACAGTGAGCACACAGAGCAGCCCTATGGTCCTACAGTCCAATGCCTACTGAAGTCAGCCGACCTCCAATCCCATTAAGCCGGAGTGGCAGAACGGATTAGTCGGCCCAGGGGGAACTAAAAATAAACACAACTCACGCTTCCTCCTCCTGCTCGCAGAGTCCTGAGCGTGCACACTGCACGCACCCACTTCCTGCGGAGAGCTGTCGACATGTCAATCGCCTCGCTACACAACACCAGCCGAGCGGTCGGCGGTTGGAATGGGAGTCAGGGCGCCAGGGTCTCCAATCCGTCTGCTCTCCCTCTCTCCCCATTCTCTTCTCCCTCCCTACTCCGTCTCGCTCTTGCTCGCTCCCCCCCCCCCCCCCCCCCCCCAAATTCACCGGCTTCCTCCAGGTTTATGTAATCCTAATACAACACGCACACGAATATCAGCACCCAGTAATGTGGTGAATATCAAACACTTCATTGTGCAGTGTCAGATACCAATATTCATGACTAAAACAGTGACAGTAGAAAACACGCAGGTAGCAAAGCACAGTATAATGAAATTAAGGGCAAGCTGACCCGACCCTCTACAACTCATCTCATCAACACTGAGCTGACAGCTGAATAAAACATAATTACACTGTAACAGAGAGAGGGGGAGAGCGGGAGTGCTAGAGAGAGACAGACTGGATCTAGTATAAAATCGGTTTAATTAGTTGCATCCACCATAGAACTAGAAGCTATCAGAGCAAGCAGAGTATGGTACGGGTCTGAGGGCACGATAGTATGAACAGGGTTTTAATTATATTCCATTCTGATCCACACGGTAAGAGGCAACTAATGCTTACCAGGAATTAAATCTCACACACACACACACACACACACACACACACACACACACACACACACACACACACACACACACACACACACACACACACACACACACACACACACACACACACACACACACACACACGCGTGTGTGCGTGTGTGTGTGTGTGTGTGTGTGTGTCTGTGCGCACTGTATTTGTGTGTGCATTTGTTGATTTTGTGTTTTATTGTCCAGATCTCTAGACAGAAGGTTAGGAGTGACCTGGTAAGAATTACTCTGGGATTAAAGGGACATAAGCCAAATTTGAACGGCATTCGTATTACTAGAGATGTTGGTTATGTAATTATTTCCCCAGCATGTGCGTTTCCAGGAAATTATTCGCAAGGGAATCGTTTTTCCAAAAACTTTCTTTTAAGGACTTTTAGTGACAAACCTGGAGGTTTTTATTCTAGACAGACTGTCTAGACAGTAATACGCTACACTGATAACTTGTGCTTGGCTGCCAAATGTGTAGGTGGCCCCATAATATTTAAATTGAGGAAGTGTGATCATAATCTTTATTTTAGCGATCCACGGTAGATGTCCCTGCTAATGAAAAATCTCCCAATCCTGCTGATGTGAGCTGCTGAAAAACGCACTGCAGTTGAGATGTGTTATGAGAAAATGAACCAGCCATTTGCAAAGTTTAGCTCAGTGGGGAATTGGAGATGCCCTGCTTTGCGATCTATTACCTACATTTACAGCCGGAGTTTCATTAGATACACTATGCAGAAATCGCTCCGCCATTTCCTGGTTGCTCAAATTCTAATAGTTTGCCTATTTTCCGTTTGTGACAAAACAAGCAAGTATAGTGTAGAGCAGTGGTTCCCTAACTTTTATAGTCCCGTACCCTTTCAAACATTCAACCTCCAGCTGCGTACTCCCTCTAGCACCAGGGTCAGCGCACTCTCAAATGTTTTTTTTTTTGCCATCATTGTAAGCCTGCCCTGTATGATACATTTATTTCACATAAGAATGCGTGTGAGTTTGTCATTTCCCACGAGCCGGGTTGTGACAAAGAACTCTTATAGGACCAGGGCACAAATAATAATATAATATAATTATTCTTATTCTTTATTTAGCCATCTTACATATAAAACCTTATTTGTTCATCAAAAATGGTGAATTACTCACCACAGGTTAATGAGAAGGGTGTGCTTGAAAGGATGCACATAACTCTGCAATGTTGGGTTGTATTGGAGAGAGTCTCGGTCTTAAATAATTTTCCACAAACAGTCTATGCCTGTATTTAGTTCATGCTAGTGAGTGCCGAGAATCCACTCTCACATAGGTACGTGGTTGCAAAGGGCATCAGTGTCTAAACAGCATGATTTGCCAATGCAGGAAACTCTGAGTGCAGCCCAATCCAGAAATCTGGCAGTGGTTTCTGATTCAATTCAATTATCACATAACCGATTGTTGTAATTTCAATGAGGCTCTCTTGTTCAGATATCGGTAAGTGGACTGGAGGCAGGACATGAAAGGGATAACAAATCCAGTTGTTTGTGTCATCCGTTTTGGGAAAGTACCTGTGTAATTGCGCACCCAACTCACTCAGGTGCTTCGCTATATCACATTTGACATCGTCCGTAACCTTGTTCATTTGCACACAAAATCATACAATGATGGAAAGACCTGTGTGTTGTCCTTGTTAATGCAGACAGAGAAGAGCTCCAACTTCTTAATTATAGCCTCAATTTTTTTGTCCCGCACATTGAATATAGTTGCGGAGAGTCCCTGTAATCCTAGAATCAGATCATTCAGGCGAGAAAAAACATCACCCAGATTGGCCAGTCGTTTGAGAAACTCATCATCATGCAAGCAGTCAGACAAGTGAAAAAGGTCAGTAAAGAAAGGGTTAAGCTCGTCTTTCAATTAAAAAATGTGTCAATATTTTGCCCCTTGATAACCAGCGTACCTCTGTTTTAAAAGCGTTACATGGTCGCTGCCCATATTGCATCATTATAAAATACAAGAGTTCAGGAGCCTTGCTTTAAAGTTAACCTCTCTTGGGTAGGGGGTAGAGGTCGACCGATTATGATTTCTCAACGCTGATTTATTGGAGGACCAAAAAAGCCGATATCGATTAAATCAGACGATTTAAAAATAATTAAAAATATTTTATTTTATTTATAATGACAATTACAACAATACTGAATGAACACTTATTTTAACTTAATATAATACACCAATAACATCAATTTAGCCTCAAGTAAATAATAACATGTTCAATTTGGTTTAAATAATGCAAAAACAAAGTGTTGGAGAAGAAAGTAAAAGTGCAATATGTGCTATGTAACAAAGCTAACGTTTCAGTTACTTGCTCAGAACATGAGAACATATGAAAGCTGGTGGTTCCTTTTAACATGGGTCTTCAATATTCCCAGGTAAGAAGTTTTAGGTTGTAGTTATTGTAGGAATTATAGGACTATTTCCCTCTATACCATTTGTATTTCATGAACCTTTGACTATTAGATGTTCTTATAGGCACATTAGTATTGCCAGTGTAACAGTACAGCTTCCGTCCCTCTCCTCGCTCCTCCCTGGGCTCAAACCAGCAACACAACGACAACAGCCACCATCGAAGCAGCTTTCTAAAGACTTGTCATCAGTTCTGTTATACATATCAGTTCTGTTATAGTCTAGCTAGCCATTTCACTTCGGTTACACCAGCCTCATCTCGGGAGTTGATATGCTTGAAGTCATAAACAGCGCAATGCTTGACGCACAACGACGAGCTGCTGGCAAAATGAATGAATGTTTACGCACCTGCTTCTGCCTACCACCGCTCAGTCAGATACTTGTATGCTCAGTCAGATTATATGCAACCCAGGACACGCTAGATAATATCTAGTAATATCATCAACCATGTGTAGTTAACTAGTGATTATGATTGATTGTTTTTTATAAGATAAGTTTAATGCTAGCTAGCAACTTACCTTGGCTTACTGCATTCGCGTAACAGCCAGTCTCCTTGTGGAGTGCAACGAGAGAGAGGCAGGTCATTATTGCGTTGGACTAGTTAACTGTAAGGTTGCAAGATTGGATCCCCCGAGCTGACAAGGTGAAAATCTGTCGTTCTGCCCCTGAACGAGGCGGTTAACCCACCGTTCCTAGGCCGTCATTGAAAATAAGAATGTGTTCTTAACTGACTTGCCTAGTTAAATAAAGGTATTAAATACAATTATTATTAATTTTTTTTTAATCGGCAAACCGGAGCCCAAAAATACCGATCTGCTATTGTTATGAAAACTTGAAATCGGCCCTAATTAATCGGCCATTCCGATTAATCGGTCAACCTTTAGTAGGGGGCAGTATTTTGACGTCCGGATGAAAAGCATGCCCAAAGTAAACTGCCTGTTACTCAGGACCAGAAGCTAGGATATGCATATAATTGGTAGATTCGGATAGAAAACTCTAAAGTTTCTAAAACTGTCAAAATTATGTCTGACTATAACAGAACTGATATGTATAACAGAACTGATGACAAGTCTTTAGAAAGAGTTTCAGGCTGGAAAGTTTTTCCATGTGTTTGTATGCGGGGTGCTGTCTTCAGATAATCACATGGTTTGCTTTCGCCGTAAAAGCCTTTTTGAAATCTGACACAGCGGCTGGATTAACAAGAAGTTTAGCTTTATTTTGATGTATTACCCTTGTGATTTTATGAAAGTTAAATATTTATAATACTGTAGTTTGAATTTTGTACTCTGCAACTTCACTGGATGTCGGCCAGGTGGGACGCTACCGTCCCACCTGCCCATAAGAAGTGAACCATTTTCACTGTAGTGTCAAACGTCTTTCAAGCTGTTAGGCAATTCCCTTGGCAGCAAGAGCCTCTCGTGGATGCTGCAGTGTACCCAAGTGGCGTCAGGAGCAACTGCTTGCATATGCGTTACCACTCCACTATGTCTCCCTGTCATGGCTTTTGCGCCATCAGTACACATAATTACATTACCCAAACAGTAAAACTAATCCCATCCTTGATATTCTCTAACTATGCAAGCCAGAGAAATAGTCTAGCTCACTTTCTTTGTACCACATTTTCTATTGTCTCTTATGCAAAATGCTCCTTAAGACTTGCTTAAAGCATTCATAAGACTTGCTATAAGCAAAACCTGTCATCAAGTTTACGAGTCACTTCTCCCATCTCTAAAATGGATGACACATCATCATAGTCTACAGTCTGTCAGGTGGCTTTAAATAATTTATACTGGAAACCAAAAAGTGCATCATAAGACATCCTGCTGCATCTGAAGATATAGAGCTTCTTCTTCTCTGCATTTAACAGGGACAGTGCAAATGAATCAACAATCTCTTACCAGAAATAGAACAGTTGTTAGTTGATGCGAAACAAACAAACATATCTAAAGTATAGGCCAATCTACTGTACTTTGCTAAGTGATTAGGATATTACTTGCTCATACCAACAAAACCCTTATCTACAGTGCATTCGGAAATTATTCAGACCACTTGTGTAAGGGCAGACGCCGGATAGGAGAAGCAGGTACGGGCAGTCAGACATTTATTCGGGAACAGACAAGGAAACAAGACAGGAACAGCGTCGGAACACGGATATGAGACAATTAATCCCGGAGCCGGGAACAGAGCTTGGGAACAGACAGATATAGGGAAGGTAATGACACAAGTAATTGAGTCCATGTGAGTCCAATGATCGCTGATGTGTGTGATGGGGGGGAAGGCAGGTGTGCGTACTGATGGTGGCTTGAGTGCGTAATGCTGGGGATCCTGGTGCCCTCGAGTGCCAGGGGGAGGACGAGCGGGAGCAGGCGTGACACCTCGACTTTTCCCACATTTTGTTAAGTAACATCCTTATTCTAAAATATATTAAATACTTTTTTCATTCATCAATCTACACCAGTTATTCCCAAACTGGGGTATGTGCAATGCCGTCGGAGGTACGCCTAATAAAAATGTGGTTCACATTTTCAAACAGTACATTTTTATTTTCCAACTGGGCTATACATTTGGGTGAGTTTTTTTTCCTTGCCTGAGTAGCCTCGTTTCACTGCCAAAAATAAAATGAAACCATTTAGTGTTCAGCAAAATAACACAATGTCAAATAATTAACATCCAACTGTTAATCTCTCGCGGGAACCCTTGCGCAGACATTTAGAAACAAAACATGACAATTTGAAAAATAAGCCACAGGAGTTTTTTGAGCGAGACTAAAGACTACTTTCGAGTAGTAAGACATGTATAAGACACTATTAACAAGAAGGGGCTAGAAGCGTCTTATATGGTGAGCTAACGAGTGGCTAGGACAGGCAAGCCCCATACTATTGTGGAGTACTTAATTCTTACTGCTGCTGCAGATATGGCTGGGACAATTCTGGGGGAAAAGGCCCAAAAAACGATACAGACAATTACTTCATCAAACAACACTGTTTCACGACACATCAGTGGACACGCCCAAGTGGCTCCCGACGCCACTTGGGCACAGCAGGATCCACCAGGAGGCTCTTGCTGCCAAGGGAATGCCTGACAGCTTGAAAGATGTTTTGGACACCACAGTGAAAAAGGTTAACTTTGTTAGTAAAGCAAGGCCACTGAACTCTCGTGTATTTTCTGCATTATGCAATGATATAGGCAGCGACCATGTAACACTTTTACAACATACAGAAGTGCGCTGGTTATCAAGGGGCAAAGTACTGACACGTTTTTTTAAAATTGAGAGACGAGCTTAACGTTTTCTTAACTGGCCATCATTTTCACTTGTCTGATGAAGAGTTTCTCGCACAACTGGATTCGTTATCCCTTTCATGCCCTGCCACCAGTCTACTTACCAATATCTGAACATGAGACCCTCATCGAAATTGCAACAAGCAGTTATGTGAAAATTGAATTTAAATCAGAAGCTACTGCCAGATTTCTGGATTGGGCTGCGCTCAGAGTTTCTTGCCTTGGCGAATCATGCTGTTTAGACACTGATGCCCTTTGCAACCACGTACCTATGAGAGTGGATTCTCGGCTCTCACTAGCATGAACAATACAGGCACAGACTGTTTGTGGAAAATTATTTAGGACTGAAAGTCTCTGCAATACAACCCAACATTGCAGAGTTATGTGCATCCTTTCAAGCACACCCTTCTCATTAACCTGTGGTGAGTTATTCACAATTTTTGATGAACAAATAAGGTTTTATGTAAGATGGCTAAATAAAGAGCAAAATTATTGTTATTCGTGCCCTGGTCCTATAAGAGCTCTTTGTCACTTCCCAAGAGCCGGGTTGTGACAAACTCACACTCATTTCTTATGTTTATTAAAATGTATCATGTAGTGTGTGTGGGGCAGGCTTACAATGATGGCAAAAAACAACATTTGAGTGTGCTGACCCTGGTGCTATAGGGAGTACGCAGCTGGAGGTTGAATGTTTGAAGGGGTACGAGCCTATAAAAAGTTTGGGAACCACTGCTCTACACACAATGCCACAATGAAAAAGAGAACAGTTTAAAAAAAATATATATATAAAAATAACCTACCGTATTTACATAAGTATTCAGACCCTTTGCCATTAGATTTGAAATTGAGCTCCGGTGCATCCTGTTTCTACAACTTGATTGGAGTCCACTTGTAGTAAAATCAATTGAGTGGACATTATTTGGAAAGGCACACACCTGTCTATATAAGGACCCTCAATTGACAGTGCATGTCAGAGCATAAACCAAGCCATGAGGTCGAAGGAATTGTCCTAGAGCTCCGATTCAGGATTGTGTCGAGGCACAGATCTGGGGAAGGGTACCAACCAATTTATGCTGCATTGAAGGTCCCCCCAAACTCAGTGGCATCAATCATTCTAAATGGAATAAGTTTGGAACCACCAAGACTGTTCCTAGAGCTGGCAGAGTTCCTCTGTGGAAATGATAGAACCTTCCAGAAGAACAATCTCTGCAGCACTCCACCAATCAGGCCTTTATGGTAGATTGGTCAGACTGAAGCCACTCCTCAGTAAAAGGCACATGACAGTTTGCCAAAACGAGTTTGCCAAAATGAACCAAAAGGACTCACAGACCATGAGAAACAAGATTATCTGGTCTGATGAAAACAAGATTGAACTCTTTGGCCTGAATGCCAAGTGTGACGTCTGGAGGATACCTGGCACCATACCTACAATGAAGCTTGGTGGTTGAAGCATCATGCTGTGGGGATGTTTTTAAGTGGCAGGGACTGGGAGACAAGTCAGGATCGAGGCAAGATGAACGGAGCAAAGTACAGAGATCCTTGATGAAAACCTGCTCCAAAGCGCTCACGATCTAAGACTGGGGTGATAATTAATGTTCCAACAGGACAACGACCCTAAGCACTCAGCCAAATCAACACAGGAGTGGCTTCGGGACAAGTCTCTGAATGTCCTTGAGTGGCCCAGCCAGAGTCCCGACTTGAACCCAATCTAACATCTCTGTGCAGCGATGCTCCCCATCCAACCTGACAGAGCTTGAGAGGATCTGCAGAGAAAAATGGAAGAAATTCCCCAAATATAGGTGTGCCAAGCTTGTAGCGTCATTCCCAAGAAGACTTGAGTCTGTTATCGCTGCCAAAAGTGCTTCAACAAAGTACTGTGTAAAGGGTCTGAATACTTATGTAAATACGATATCAGTTTTTATACATTTGCATACATTTCTTCAAACCTGTTTTTGCTTTGTCATTATGGGGTAGTCTATGTAGAATGATAAAGGCTGTAATGTAATAGTGGAAAATGTCAAGGGTTCTGAACACTTTCCAAATGCACTGTATATTGCACACCCATAACTTTTTAACTCTGTCCTCGTCTCTGCCCCCAGGTGATAAGGGTAGGTAATAACACATATGCCACGCTGATCCTCAACACAGTGGCCCTTTAGGGGTGGATGCTCAGTCCCCTCCTGTAGTCCCTGTTCACCCATGACAGCATGGCCAGGCACGACTCCAACACCATCATTAAGTTTGCCGATGACACAACAGTGGTAGGCCTGATCAACAACGACACAGCCTATAGGGAGGAGGTCAGAGACCTGGCCATGTGGTGCCAGGATAACAACCTCTCCCACAACGTGATCAAGACAAAGGAGATGATTGTGGACTACAGGACAAGGAGGACAGAACACGCCATCATTCTCATCGACAGGGCTGTAGTGGAGCCGGTTGATAGCTTCAAGTTCCTTGGTGTCCACATCACCAACAAGCTATCATGGTACAAACACACCAAGACAGTCGTGAAGAGGGCACAACAAAGGAGACTGAAAAGATTTGGCAATTGGTCATCAGATCCTCAAACATTTCTACAGCTGCACCATCAAGAGCATACTGACTGGTTGCATCACTTCCTGGTATGGCAACTGCTCAGCCTCTGACCGCAAGGCACTACAGAGGGTAGCGCGTACGGTCCAGTACATCACTAGGGCCAAGCTTCCTGCCATCCAGGACCTCTATACCAGGCGAAGTCAAAGGAAGATCTTCCTCCCATTCTGCTAGCAAATGAGCAATCTTTGGACAATAAAAAAGATGACCTACGCGGAAGATTAAACTACCAATGGGACATTCAAAACTATAATATCTTATGCTTAATGGAGTCGTGGCTGAAGGACGACACTGTCAACATACAGTTGGTTATAAGCTGCACCGGCAGGATAGAACAGCGGCGTCTGGTAAGACAAGGGGAGGCAGACTATGTATTTTGGAAATAACAGCTGGTCCATGATCTCTAAGGAAGTCTCGAGCTATTGCTCACCTGAGGTAGAGTATCTCATGATAAGCTGTAGACCACACCATCTACCTAAAGTGTTTTCATCTGTATTTTTTGTAGCTGTTTACATACCACCACAGTCAGAGGCTGGCACTAAGACAGCAAATGAATGAGCTGTATTCCGCCATAAGCAAACAAGAAAACGCTCACCCAGAGGTGGCACTCCTAGTAGCCAAGGACTTTAATGCAGGGATACTTAAATCCGTTTTTACCAAGTTTCTATCAGCATGTTAAATGTGCAACCAGAGAGAAAAAAACCCTGGACCACCTTTACTCCACACACCGAGACGCATACAAAGCTCTCCCTCGCCCTCCATTTGGCAAATCTGACCATAATTATATCCTCCTGATTCCCGCTTACAAGCAACAATTAAAGCAGGAAGCACCAGTGACTAGATTAATAAGAAAGTGGTCAGATGAAGCAGATGCTAAGCTACAGGACTGTTTTGCTAGCACAGACTGGAATATGTAGTAAACCTAAAAAAAAAAAATTGTAGACCTCCACAAGTCTGGTTCATCCTTGGGAGCAATTTCCAAACGCCTGAAAGTACCACGTTCATCTGTACAAACAATAGTACGCAATAATAAACACCATGGGATCACGCAGCAGTCATACCGCTCAGGAAGGAGATGCGTTCTGTCTTCTAGAGATGAACGTACTTTGGTGCGAAAAGTGCAAATTTATCCCAGAACAGCAGCAAAGGATCTTGTGAAGATGCAGGAGGAAACAGGTACAAAAGTATCTATATCCACATAACCTGAAAGGCCTCACAGCAAGGAAGAAGCCACTGCTCCAAAACCATCATAAAAAAGCCAGACTACGGTTTGCAACTGCACATGGGGACAAAGATCTTACTTTTTGGAGAAATCCTGCTATGTCCTCCAACGAACCATCTGATGAAACAAAAATAGAACTGTTTGTCCATAATGAATATGGTTATGTTTGGAGTGGCCATCACAAAGCCCTGACCTCAATCCTATAGAAAATATGTGAGAAGAACTGAAAAAGCGTGTGCGAGCAAGGAGGCCTACAAACCTGACTCGGTTACACCAGCTCTGTCAGGAGGAATAGCACAAAATTCACCCAACTTATTGTAGGAAGCTTGTGGAAGGCTACCCGAAATGTTTTACCCAAGTTAAACAATTTAAAGGCAATGCTACCAAATACTAATTGAGTGTATGTAAACTTCTGACTCACTGGGAATGTGATGAAAGAAATGAAAGCTGAAATAAATCATTCTCTCTACTATTATTCTGACATTTCTTAAAATAAAGTGGTGATCCTAACTGCCCTAAAACAGAGGATTTTTACTTGGATTAAATGTCAGGAATTGTGAAAAACTGAGTTTTTAAATGTATTTGGCTAAGGTGTATGTAAACATCCGAATTCAACTGTACATACCCCAACCAGAAGCCATGGATTACAGGCAACATTCGCACTGAGCTAAAGGGTAGATTTACCACTTTCAAGGAGCGAGACTAACCCGGAAGCTTATAAGAAATCCTGCTATGTCCTCCAACGAATCATCAAACAGGCAAAGCGTCAATACAGGACTAAGATCGAATCGTACTACACCGGCTCTGATGATCATCGGATGTGGCAGGGCCTGCAAACCATTAGTCTACAAAAGGGAAGCACAGCCGAGAGCTGCCCAGTGACACGAGCCTACCAGACGAGCTAAACTACTTCTATGCTCGCTTCAAGGCAAATAACACTGAAACATGCATGAGAGCACCAGCTGTTTCGAAAGACTGATCACGCTATCCGCAGTCGATGTAAGACCTTTAAACAGGTCAACATTCACGAGACCGCAGGGTCAGACGGATTACCAGGACGTGTACTGGAAGCATGCGTTGACCAACTGGCAAGTATCTTCACTGACATTTTCAACCTCTCCCTGTCCGAGTCTGTAATACCAACATGTTTTAAGCAGACCACCATAGTTCTTGTGCCCAAGAACAGTAAGGCAACCTGCCTAAATGACTACCGATCCGTAGCACTCACGTCTGTAGCCATGAAATGCTTTGAAAGGCTGGTTATGGCTCACAACACAATTATCCCAGAAACCCTAGACCCACTCCAATTTGCATACTGCCCCAACAGATCCACCGATGATGCAATCTCTATTGCACTCCACACTGCCCTTTCCCACCTGGACAAAGGGAACACTTATGTGAGAACGCTATTCATTGACTTCAGCTCAAGCGTTCAACACCATAGTTAATTTTGAGTCTCATAACAATGGGCCCGAATACTTATGTAAATAGGGTATTTCTGTTGTTAATTGTTTATAAATGTGCAATCATTTCTAAACCTTTTTTCGCTTTGTCATTATGGGTTATTGTGTGTAGATGGATTCATTTTTTTTCATCCTCATCAATTTTAGACTGTAACGTAACAATGTGGAAAGAGCCAAGGGGTCTGAATACTTTTCGAATGCACTGTATACAGAAACACTATACAGTTTCTCTTCCCCGACTAATAGAGGTAAGCCTCTGTAGGAAGAGACTACACTTTACATAACAGAATTGCCATAAACTGACAGGGAATAAAAATGTGTAATCACCTTTATAGTACACAGTAAAATGAGCAGTGTTCTTGAGTTGAAATGACCATTGAATAACTTCCCAAATCCCAAACTGTAGCTTGGATATGGAGATGAATATATGTATTTTCTTTACATAATCCTATTCTACTGTGAGGGGCTTGGAGTGACCACGTGAATTGGCCTTGTCTATATGGGTCTGATAGCTGTGGTTAATCCACTATTGTTCAGTCTAAATTGGGACCACTACTTAGCAGGCACTTTAACCAGTCAGCCCAGACAGGTTCCAAGGATCCCTATCCTTAAAAGCTGTGAGGAAGTTGGAACTTCTTGATTGTGGCATCTCATGTCTTATTGAAAGTCCTTCTTTCCTGCTCCTCTGTTGTAAATATTTCAGACATCATCTTTCCCTCATTAATAAAGAATGTGTCCAACAGCATTTGAGAGCAGGAAGCAGAGCAGAGCTGGGATAGGACTAGACTAGTATAATAGTTAACAGAACAGAGATGTGGAACAGAAGGTGGGGGGAAATGAACTATATTCTGGTAATCCGACCAATTGAACATATGCGGTGGTACTTAATGAATATGATGTCAGTTCGTTTGTCATCGGAGACATTCTCATCAATGATAAGATGACAAACTCTACACATCAGAGTTATCGGATTCACATGGAATTGTTGTTCAATTTGAAATTATTCGTGATGGGATGAAATGTGATGTTAGCTTCTAAAATGTGAGATTTGGGTTGAGTGAATTAGGCCTGACTCAGTGGCCCGCCCACGTGAAGAGACATAGTTTACAACCTATGAAACACACCCCTTTTCTCCATTCCTATATAAAGCCTTGACGACAATATAACCTCCTGTTCTGAGGATGTGAGGACGACGGTCCGATGTCAGAATGGTTCAGATAATAACTACAGAACGATGCCAACATCAGCGTGAGCTTTGGTTGCGAATGGTATGAACTTTGAACTATTATTCACTACAGAAGTGATACCTCCTAGCAGTTGAGTTAGCAACGACAGCTGCAAACGAGGGTTAGGAAGGAACAGACAGAGTATCCCGTCTATCACACAACGACGTTACTACAACGTATTCAATTGACCACCAGAGGCATTCTTCAAAAGGACTTGGTTTGGCAACACGGCCTTCCATCTACCACCAACCTACCGAAGCGTAGCTCAGAGTAAATATTTATTGCATTTTCCTTTTCCAAATGGGCGGTAATTTAGAATGCATAAAATACTGTATTTACGATAGCACAGCTTCGCCCTTTGTTCCTCAGTCTTCCCGCTCTGTCACTCAAACCCAGCCCTTTTCTGTTCCACCCGCAAGGGACCTTTTCCTTTGTGACGTCATTTGTAATCAAGTTATGATTAATTATGTGTATGTGTAATTCTGTGTGATTAATGAGGTATTTAGTAAATAAATAATTAAACCCAATTTTGTATTGCTGATTCAACTTGTTAGCCAGGGTTCGTGAAGATAACCAAGAATTTACAACTTTCAGATGACTGAATTAAGGTGACGATTAATATTGACTGCTATTGATGTAAAATATTACTAGGTCTTTAAAATTAAGAGTTTATTCGGAAGATAACAGCTCTATAAATATTATTTTGTGGTGCCCCGACTCTTGAGTTAATTATATTTACATGATTAGCTCAATCAGGTAATATTAATTACGGATAAATTATTTTATAGAATAGCATGTCATATCACTTAATCCGGCATAGCCAAAGACACGACATTATCAATGAGTAAGACATGAGTAATACCCCCCGAAATTATCAAAGTCACCCACGGACCCCACTATAATCCCAACCGAACAACTAGCATACAGTATCAGTTCACTGTGTCTGACAAGTCGTATGGAGCTGCGACTTGGATTATTGCTTCTTCTTACTATGTAATCCCCTGGTTCAGGGAAATTAGCCATTGAAGTCAATTGCCTCAATTCCCATAAAACCATGTGAAAGTACTGTGTGTGTACCTTTGATAAAAATTAAACATTACCCCCTCCATTTTTCACCTACAGTGGGGCAAAAAAAGTATTTAGTCAGCCACCAATTGTGCAAGTTCTCCCACTTAAAAAGATGAGGCCTGGATTTTTCATCATAGGTACACAACTATGACAGACAAAATGAGAAAAAAATCCAGAAAATCACATTGTAGGATTTTTAATGAATTTATTTGCAAATTAAAATCCCAGTGGCAAGATGTGCCAAGCTTATCCCAAGAGACTTGCAGCTGTAATTGCTCCAAAAGGTGGCTCTACAAAGTATTGACTTTGGGAATAGTTATGCACGCTCAAGTTCTGTTTTTTTGTCTTATTTCTGGTTTGTTTCACAATAAAAAATGATTTGCATCTTCAAAGTAGTAGGCATGATGTGTAAATCAAATGATACAACCCCCCCAAAAAATATACACTGCTCAAAAAAATAAAGGGAACACTAAAATAACACATCCTAGATCTGAATGAATGAAATATTCTTATTAAATATTTTTTTCTTTACATAGTTGAATGTGCTGACAACAAAATCACACAAAAATTATCAATGGATATCAAATTTATCAACCCATGGAGGTCTGGATTTGGAGTCACACTCAAAATTAAAGTGGAAAACCACACTAAAGGCGGATCCAACTTTAATGTAATGTCCTTAAAACAAGTCAAAATGAGGCTCAGTAGTGTGTGTGGCCTCCACGTGCCTGTATGACCTCCCTACAACGCCTGGGCATGCTCCTGATGAGGTGGCGGATGGTCTCTTGAGGGATCTTCTCCCAGACCTGGACTAAAGCATCCGCCAACTCCTGGACAGTCTGTGTGCAACTATGGATGGAGGAGACATGATGTCCCAGATGTGCTCAATTGGATTCAGGTCTGTGGAACGGGCGGGCCAGTCCATAGCATCAATGCCTTCCTCTTGCAGGAACTGCTGACACACTCCAGCCACATGAGGTCTAGCATTGTCTTGCATTAGGAGGAACCCAGGGCCAACCGCACCAGCATATGGTCTCACAATGGGTCTGTGGATCTCATCTCGGTACCTAATGGCAGTCAGGCTACCTCTGGCGAGCACATGGAGGGCTGTGCGGCCCCCCAAAGAAATGCCACCCCACACCATAACTGACCCACTGCCAAACCAGTCATGCTGGAGGATGTTGCAGGCAGCAGAACGTTCTCCACGGCGTCTCCAGACTGTCACGTCTGTCACATGTGCTCAGTATGAACCTGCTTTCATCTGTGAAGAGCACAGGGCGCCAGTGGCGAATTTGCCAATCTTGGTGTTCTCTGGCAAATGCCAAACGTCCTGCACGGTGTTGGGCTGTAAGCACAACCCCCCACCTGTGGACGTCGGGCCCTCATACCACCCTCATGGAGTCTGTTTCTGACCGTTTGAGCAGACACATGCACATTTGTGGCCTGCCGGAGGTCATTTTGCAGGGCTCTGGCAGTGCTCCTCCTTGCACAAACCTCTCCCTGACCCAGTCTGTAATACTAACATGTTTCAAGCAGGCCACCATAGTCCTTGTGGCCACGAATGCCAAGGTAACCAGTCTAAATGACTATCACCCGGTAGCACTCATATCTGTAGCCATGAAATGCTTTGAAAGGCTAGTCATGGCTCATATCAACACCATCGTCCCAGAAAACCTGGACCCACTCCAATTCGCATACCGCCCCAAAATATCCACCGATGATGCAATCTCTATTGCACTCCACACAGCCCTTTCCCACCTGGACAAAAGGAAGACCTATGTGAGAATGCTGTTCATTGACTAAAGCACAACACCATAGTGCCCTCCAAGCTCATCACTAAACTAAGGACCCTGGGATTAAACACCTTCCTCTGCAACTGGATCCTGGAATTCCTGACGGGCCACCCGCAGGTGGTGAGGGTAAGGAACAACACATCCCCCACACTGACCCTCAACACGGGGGCCCCTCCTGTATTCCCTGTTTACCACGCATAACTCAAACATCATTAAGTTTTCTGATGACACGACGGTGGAAGGCCTGATGAGACAACCTACAGGTCAGTGACCTGGCAGTGTGTACAACAACCTCGTCAGCAACACAAAGGAGCTAATAGGAAACATACTTTTGTTATATTTAATTTTTTGGACCGTCCTTCTACCCCCCCACCCAGCAACTCCACTCCTACTTGTCTCCAATTCCACATCCCAACCCACCTATCTTTGCTGGCCACCCTCTTCAGATTTCTATGCACAATATATCTTTCAACTATACTGTGATGTTTAACATACAATTTCTATCTAATCAAATAGAATCCACAGATTGCGAGTTTGAAGATAAATACCTTTACTAAGAGTATTAGTAATTGACTGACCTGGTCTCTCCAGATCTCCTAACAGTACTATTTCTAGGGTAAATTTTAGATCAAAGTTATACCTTTTCAGCCATTCCTGAACCTGAGACAAAAAACAGGCTACCTACCTGAGGGCAATACCAAAATATTATTGATTCTGTATCCTCACAACAACATCTGCAGCACTTCGATGATTTGTACACCCCAAATATTCAACATTTTGTTGGTGGTAAGAATTCTATATAATCCTTTTAGCTGAAAAGCACAAAGTCTTGAATATGGCGTCATTTTATATATCAACTCATGTAATCGGTACATCAAAAATCTCTTCCCCAACTATTTTGCCATCTGTATGGTACAGCAGTCAACATCCTGGTCCTCAATTGAAACTGGTATACTTTCCTATTTATTCATTTTTATTCCACCGGCAGTTTTGATCCTTTAAATATTGGGCATACAGACCAGTTCCCTGCCTCCTCCCTCTGCCACCTCCATTTTCGGGGTAATGCTGTAATCAATTGGTTGTAATCTTCGATTGAGCAGACCTTCCCATACAATTCTGATAACTCCATGAAAGACATAACTCTGCCATTCAAATGCACAATATCATTTAAAAACAAAATACCCTTTTCAAACCCTTTCCCATCAATACAGGTATTTTATCAACCAGCACATTTGAGTTCAGCCATAATATTTGTTCTATCCAAAATGTTGTAAAAAATGTGGAGGGCTCCGCGTTGATATGATTGGTTGATGGTAGGTGGGGGCGGGAGATCCTGTATAAACACAAACTCACTTCCTTGACAACAGCTCTGCGCTGCTCCGCAAAGTGCAAGAAGTATGAATGCCTTGACTTCTGCAGAAGCCGTATCACCGTAAATGTTGCATCGCCAACGCAGACATCGAATTGACCATGCAGCGCCTTTAAGCCATAAGACTGCTAAATAGTTAACCAATAGCTACCCGGACTTCATTGACCCTTTTTGCACTAACTCTTTTGACTCCTCACGTATGCTGCTGTTACTGTTTATTATCTATCCTGTTACCTAGGCACTTTATCCCTACCTATATGTACATATCTACCTCAATTACCTCGTACACCTGCACATCCACTCGTACTGCTACCCCGTGTATATAGCCAAGTTATCGTTACTCATTGTGTTTATATTCCTTGTGTTATTATTTTTATATTATTTCAAATTTTTTTGTGTGGCCTACGACGACTTTGCGGCTGAGCCATTGTTGCTCCTAGATGTTTCTACTTCACAATAACAGCACTTAGTTGACCAGGGCAACTCTAGCTGGGCAGAAATTTGATGAACTGACTTGTTGCAAAGGTTGCATCCTATGATGGTGCCATGTTGAAAGTCACTGAACTCTTCAGTAAGGCCATTCTGCTGCCAATGTTTGCCTAAAGATTTTATATACCTGTCAGCAACAGGTGTGGCTGAAACAGCTTAATCCACTAATTTGAAGGTGTTCACATACCGAATGCACTGTATATACAAAAGTAAGTATTCAAACCTCTTGACTTTTTACACTTTGTTATGTCACAGCCTTATTTTAAAAAGTATTACAATTATTTATCCCCCTCAATCTACACACAATATCCCATAATTACAAAGCAAAAACAGTCTTTCAGAAATTTTTGCACATTTATTAAAAATTTAAACAGAAATACCTTATTTACATAAGTATTCAGACCCTTTGCTATGAGACTTGAGCTCAGGTACATTCTGTTTCCATTGATCATCCTTGAGCTGTTTCTACAACTTGATTGGAGTCCACCTGTGGTAAATTCAATTGATTTGGAAAGGCACACACCTGTCTTTATAAGGTCCCACAGTTGACAGTCAATGTCAGAGGAAAAACCAAGCCATGAGGTCAAAGGAATTGTCCATAGAGCTCCGAGACAGGATTGTGTTGAGGCACAGATCTGGGGAAGCGTAACAAAGGTCCCCAAGAACACAGTGGCCTCCATCATTCTTACATTTAATTAGTGTGGAACCACCAGCTTCCTAGAGCTGTCCGGCTGGCCAAATTGAGCAATCAGGGGAGAAGGGCCTTGGTCAGGGAGGTGATCAAGATCTCGATGGTCACTCCGACCTCCAGAGTTCCTGTGTGGAGATGGGATAACCTTCCAGAAGGAGAACCATCTCTGCAGCACTCCAACAAATCAGCATTTATGGTAGAGGGGCCAGACGGAGGCCACTCCTCAGTAAAAGGCACATGACAGCCTGCTTGGAGTTTGACAAAAGACTCTCAGACCATGATAATCAAGATTCTCTGGTCTGATGAAACCAAGATTGAACTCTTTGGCCTGAATGCCAAGCTTCACGCCTGGAGGAAACCTGGTACCATCCCTACGGTGAAGAATGTTGGTGGCAGCATCATACTGTGGGGATGTTTTTCAGCGGCAGGGACTGGGAGACTAGTCAGGATCGAGGGAAAGAGTGGCCAAGCCAGAGCCCGGACTTGAACCCAATCAAACTTCTCTGGAGAGATTGCAGCGACGCTCCCCATCCAACCCGACAGAGCTTGAGAGGATCTGCAGAGAAGAATGGGAGAAACTCCCCAAATACAGGTGTGCCAAGCTTGTAGCGTCATACTCAAGAAGATTCTAGGATGTAATCGCTGCCAAAGGTGCTTCAACAAAGTACTGAGTAAAGGGTCTGAATACGGCAGATTTTTTTTTTGTTGCAATTATGTTAGCACAGCTGAAAACTGTTGTTCTGATTTAAAGAAGCAATAAAACTGGCCTTCTTTAGACTTGAGCATCAGCAATTGTGGGTTCGATTACAGGCTCAAAAAGGCCAGAAAAGGACTAACAACTTTCTTTTGAAATTCGTCGGAGCGGGAGGCCCTGGTGCACAACTGAGCAAGAGGACAAGTACATTACTGTCTAGTTTGAGAAACAGACGCCTCACAAGTCCTCAACTGGCAGCTTCATTAAATAGGACCCGCAAAACACCAGTCTCCACGTCAACAGTGAAGAGGCGACTCTGGGATGCTGGTCTTCTAGGCAGAGTTGCAAAGAAAAAGCCATATCTCAGACTGGCCAATAAAAAGAAAAGATTAAGACGGGCAAAAGAACACAGACACTGGACAGAGGAAGATTGGGAAAAAAGTGTTATGGACAGACGAACATTCGTGAGACGCAGAAAAAATAAACATGCTGGAGGAGTGCTTGACGCCATCTTTCAAGCATTTTGGAGGCAATGTGATGATCTGGAGGTCCATTGGTGATAAAGTGGGAGATTTGTACAGGGTAAAAGGGATCTTGAAGGAGGAAGGCTATCACTCCATTTTGCAACGCCATGCCCTGTGGACGGCGCTTAATTGGAGCCAATTTCCTCCTACAACGGGACAATGACCCAAAGCACAGCTCCAAACTATGCAATAACTATTTAGGGAAGAAGCAGTCAGCTGTTATTCTGTCTATAATGGAGTGGCCAGCACAGTCACCGGATCTCAACCCCAATTGAGCTGTTGTGGAAGCAGCTTGACTGTGGTATAAGAAGTGCCCATCAAGCCAATCCAACTTGTGGGAGGTGCTTCAGGAAGCATGGTTTGAAATCTCTCAGATTACCTCAACAAATTGACAACTAGAATGTCAAAGGTCTGCAAGGCTGTAATTGCTGCAAATGGAGGATTCTTTGACGTAGTTTGAAGGACACAATTATTATATATAACCTTGTCAACGTTGTGACTATATTTCCTATTCATTTTGCAACTCATTTCATGTAAAACAAGGACATTTCTTAGTGACCCCAAACTTTTGAACAGTAGTGTATGTAAATGTGATATAAATATTTCATTTATTTAATAAATTTGCAAAAATGTCTAAACCAGTTTTTGCTTTGTCATTATGGGGTATTGTGTACAGATAGAGGGAAAAACATCAATTTTAGAATAAGGTTGTAACGTAACAAAATGTGGAAAAAGTTAAATGGGTCTTAATACTTTCAGAATGCACTGTATAGTGTATCAGTAGAGTGTTTATAGGATAATTGAGGACAATCAGCGGCAGGAACACAAGGCTGCCATAGATCAAAGGCCACCATAAATCCATCCTTATCCAGTACACGGCTATAACACATGTATAATGCAGCACACAACAATCATGAATGAATAACAACTCACCAGTCCCCAGGTTAACCGTGTAGACTGGAATTAACCACACAGTCAGAGGTTAGGGAGAAAAACAAGTTGTTTTTCCTGATGAATAACGTCACTAGAACATTGTTTTCTGATGTGAATCGCAGCTCCAGATACCTACTGCTGCTCCAGACAACTGCTAAAGGAGAATGAAATTAGAACTGGTTTAAAAGCTACACAGCAGCGGTTCCTCGGCCACACAGCACAGCAGTGGTCTTAAGTTTCAGACAGACATGTTGCTTCTCTGTGAGGGAGTGGAGCTGGGATCAAGGGGTCTCTCTGGTGTCTGTGGTGAACAAGAGGAGTGGGACTGAGCTGATTCTGAGGAGGATTGTGATATGTGTGTGTGTGTGTGTGTGTGTGTGTGTGTGTGTGTGCGCGCTCGCTGGCAGCAAGGGAACGGAGCAGAGCAAAGGGAGTGGCGTTATTTTTAGTGCATTCCCTCCCAGGGATACCCAGCCGTTTGGGCCCGTTGGCTTGTCTGTCTGCTGGAGGCTTCTGTTACTGTAGCTACTCTTGGGCCTGCCCTGATCAGATACACAAAGAGCGAGCTTGAACGAGGCACAAGGAGATGAAGACTTCGTGTTTCAAATAGTAATATGGAAATGTACAGTTACATTCAAACAGGCTATTTAAACATGATTTAACCAAGCATAATTCCCCAACTCCGTGTCCCATTATAAGTTACTGAGAATTTCCTACATAGCAATTAAGGAAACTTCCCCTTTTATATAGAATAGACAGATGCAGTGATTTAAACATTTCCCAACACTACCCTCATCTACATAACCATAAGGTGGTGGCCTTGGCACAATAGGACACAAAACATGAATGGAAAGTATTTATTTCCCATTACTTAGTTGTGGTGTATCTGGGGTCGATCTAGTTAGTAACCTTTCAGTTACATGGTCCTACTGTATGTTAACTTTCCCCCTGGATACTGGGACTACGACTGTTATGACACTGTGGTTACAGCTGCCATCTTAGCTCATTACCAACTGTGCCCACCTCATCTCCTCCTATGGAAATACCCCTTTACACTTGTGAAATGGGTCAGGCCTTCATTTTCTTAACAGAGTGAATCAGACAATGAACAGAAGAAAAAAAAAAATATATATATATATATATAGACGCCACAAAAGGAGCTTGTTTTTCCACCCATGCTGCTCTACTGTATATGTGGGAGAGAGGTCCCACTGTGTTATTTATTTATTTAACTAGGCAGTTAAGAACAAATCCTTATTTACAATGATGGCCTAGGAACAGTGGGTTAACTGCCTTGTTCAGGGGCAGAACGACACATTTTTACTTTGTCAGCTCGGTGATTCGATCTAGTAACCTTTCAGTTACTGGCCCAACGCTCTAACCATTAGGCTACCTGCCACCCCCTGATTTCTCTTTTATTCTAATGATTGTTTACACAAAAACATGCCAATGTTGTCTTTACTAATCAGTCTGCTCTTCGTGGTCTTATCATCACTACCCAGCAGACTGGCACGCACAGCTCAATAACACGTGACATGGTGTGTGTCTCCTACAGCACCACCACCCATTATTACAACACACACACAAACTGCATTACATACATTCTGATTACATGCTGTACAAACAAAGAGTTGCACTATCTTCTAAATACACAGCTCCATCCAATCTGTGGTCTTTTTGACATCACAAACACAACATTTTTGTTTCATTAACAAAGCATTATAATGCAAATACACAAAAATTCCATATCCTCCACAAACAGTGACATCACAAATACCCAGAATTATTTCATCTCCAAGAACATTGTGAAAAAAAGAGAAATATCCTCGAATAACAAATCGGCACCTACAAAAACAGAATTCCATGTTCTCCACATACAGTACATTGTGACAACACAAACAGAGCTCTGTGCATTGTGATAACATCAAAGACTTGCACTGTGAGAAGACAGAAACATTCAGGCAGTCCAAGTGCCAGTCTGCTATAGCCGAGGGCAGAATGGGTTCTGTGACCATCTACAGATCTGATGTTTACTGTTAACGTACCTCTCTCCAGTTCACAGGCAGGACTGACCGGTCCGCTCACTGTCTGAATTTACACTGACCTCCTGTCACAAACACACAACTAGGGATGCAAACATTTTTTTTGTAGGAATAGGGATTTCCTTCTTTATTCCCTCCTGATTCCAGGAATGCTCCAATGGGTATTTTTGGAAAAACAGGGAAGTTATTGAAAATTCCCAGAATTTTGCAAACCTACACACTAGCAAAGATCCACAATAACACTAACACTTTATCGGAGGGGAAATTATGAACTTTTAAGCCCACGTACAGTGCATTCTGAAAGTATTCAGACCCCTTGACTTTTTCAACACTTTGTTACGTTACAAATTTAAAATGTATTAAATCGTTTTTAAGTCTCAATCTACACACAATAACCCATAACGACAAAGCAAAAACATATATTTTTTTAAATAAATACAAAATATCACATTTACATAAGTATTCAGACCCTTGACTCAGTACTTTGTTGAATACACCTGTATTTTTGGAGTTTCTCCAATTCTTCCCTGCAGATCATCTCAAGAGCTGTCAGCTTGGATGGGAAGGGGTCGCTACACAGCCATTTTCAGGTCTCTCCAGAGATGCTCGATCAGGTTCAAGTCTGGGCTCTGGCTGGGCCACTCAAGGACATTCAGAGACGTGTCCGGAAGCCACTCCTGCGTTGTCTTGGCTGTATGCTTAGGGTCGCTGTCCTGTTGGAAGATGAACCGTCGCACCAGTCGGAGGTCCTGAGCGCTCTGGAGCAGGTTTTCATCAAGGATCTCTGTACTTTGCTCCGTTCATCTTTCCCTCAATCCTGACTAATCTCCAAATCCCTGCTGAAAAACATCCCCACGGTATGATGCTGCAGCCACCATGCTTCACCGTAGGGATGGTGCCAGGTTTTCTCCAGACGTGACGCTCGGTTTCATCAGACCAGATAATCTTGTTTCTCATGGTCAGAGTCCTTCAAGCAGGCTGTCATGTGCCTTTTACTGAGGAGTGGCTTCCGCCTGTCCACTCTACAGTACCATACAGGCCTGATTGGTGGAGTGCTGCAGAGCTGGTTCTCCTTGTGGAAGGTTCTCCCATCTCCACAGAAGAACTCTGGAGCTCTGTCAGAGTGACCATCGGATTCTTTGTTACATCCCTGACCAAGGCCCTACTCCCCCAATTACTCAGTTTGGCCGGCCGGACAGCCCTAGGAAGGGTCTTGGTGGTTGCAAACTTCTACCATTTAAGAATGATGGAGGCCACTGTGTTCGTGGGGACCTTCAAGGCTGCAGAAATGTTTTGGTACCCTTCCCCAGATCTGTGCCTCGATACAATCCTGTCGTCTTGGCGCTCTACGGACCATTCCTTTGACCTCGTGGCTTGGTTTTTGCTCTGACATGCACTGTGGGACCTTATATAGACAGGTGTTTGCCTTTCCAAATCATGTCAAATCAATTGAATTGACCACAAGTGGACTCCAATCAAGTTGTAGAAACATCTCAAGGATGAGCAATGGAAGCAGGACACACCGAGTATAATAGCAAAGGGTCTGAATACTTAAATACGTAAATAAAGTATTTATGTTTTTTAACATTTCTAAAAGCCTGTTTTCGCTTTGTCATTATGGGGTAGTGTGTGTAGAGTGATGGGGAAATAGATTAAATAAAAACAATTTTAGAATAAGACTGTAACGTAACAATGTGGAAAAAGTCAAGAGGTCTGAATGCTTTCCGAATGCACTGTCGGTTTATAAATATGAAAACTGCTCATGTAGGAGACTGTTTTATTACATAAAATAAAGTGTTATCAAAGGAATGTGAATAACATACCGATGATTGCATAATGATGACACACAGTACTATCCTTTTAAAAAGGTCCAATGCAGCCGTTTTTAACTACAATATATCAATTCTGGGTAACATACATTACATTTCCTCACTGTGAATGTTTTCGATTAAAATGGTCAGAATATGCAATTATAGTATACAATTCAGCCTTGGTGGTTGAAAGAGTCAAAAATAAACAAAAATTATTTTGCTAGGACTACCTGGGAGTGGTCTGAGTGTGGAGGGGGAAATTATTCGAACCTCAGTGTGAAAATATATATACACACAACACAGGGAAATCACAATTATGACTGCACTGGGCCTTTAAGTTTGCAGAAAAAAATACCTTTATTTATTTATTTTTATGCTATAATGTGAGTTGTAATAAGAGTTATCATCAGCTCCGAAACACTGTGCCAAAACAAGAGCAGCCCCTTTCTTCCTTCTGGGTAGTTGTACATATCAGTAGCATTCCTGTGACCTTGACAAGTTGCACCCCATTACAGACAGAGACATAGAGAACAGAGAGAGAGAGAGAGAGAGAGAGAGAACAGAGCGAGAGAGAGAGAGAGAGAGAGAGAGAGAGAACAGAGCGAGAGAGAGAGAGAGAGAGAGAACAGAGCGAGAGAGAGAGAGAACAGAGAGAGAGAGAGAGAGAACAGAGCGAGAGAGAGAGAGAACAGAGCGAGAGAGAGAGAGAGAACAGAGAGAGAGAGAGAGAACAGAGAGAGAGAGAGAGAACAGAGAGAGAGAGAGAGAACAGAGAGAGAGAGAGAGAACAGAGAGAGAGAGAGAGAACAGAGAGAGAGAGAGAGAGAGAGAGAACAGAGAGAGAGAGCGAGAGAGAGAGAGAGAGAACAGAGAGCGAGAGAGAACAGAGAGAGAGAGAGAGAACAGAGAGAGAGAGAGAGAGAACAGAGAGAGAGAGAGAGAGAACAGAGAGAGAGAGAACAGAGCGAGAGAGAGAGAGAGAGAGAGAGAACAGAGAGAGAGAGAGAACAGAGAGAGAGAGAGAGAACAGAGAGAGAGAGAGAGAGAACAGAGAGAGAGAGAGAGAGAGAGAGAACAGAGAGAGAGAGAGAGAGAGAGAGAGAGAGAACAGAGAGAACAGAGAGAGAGAGCGAGAGAGAGAGAGAGAGAGAACACAGAGAGAGAGAGAGAACAGAGAGAGAGAGAGGGAGAGAGAGAACAGAGAGAGAGAGAACGAGAACAGAGAGAGAGAGAACGAGAACAGAGAGAGAGAGAACGAGAACAGAGAGAGAGAGAACGAGAACAGAGAGAGAGAGAGAGAACAGAGAGAGAGAGAGAGAGAGAGAGAACAGAGAGAGAGAGAGAGAACAGAGAGAGAGAGAGAGAGAGAGAGAACGAGAACAGAGAGAGAGAGAACGAGAACAGAGAGAGAGAGAGAGAACAGAGAGAGAGAGAGAGAGAGAGAGAGAACAGAGAGAGAGAGAGAGAGAGAGAGAACAGAGAGAGAGAGAGAGAGAGAACAGAGAGAGAACAGAGAGAGAGAGAGAGAGAACGAGAACAGAGAGAGAGAGAGAACAGAGAGAGAGAACAGAGAGAGAGAGAGAGAGAACAGAGAGAGAGAGAACAGAGAGAGAGAGAGAGAGAGAGAGAGAGAACAGAGAGAGAGATAGAGAGAGAGAACAGAGAGAGAGAGAGAGAGAGAGAACAGAGAGAGAGAGAGAACAGAGAGAGAGAGAGAGAGAACAGAGAAAGAGAGAGAGAACGAGAACAGAGAGAGAGAACAGAGAGAGAGAGAGAGAACGAGAACAGAGAGAGAGAGAGAGAGAACAGAGAGAGAGAACAGAGAGAGAGAGAGAGAGAGAGAACAGAGAGAACAGAGAAAGAGAGAGAGAGAGAGCAGAGAGAGAACAGAGAGAGAGAACAGAGAGAGAGAGAACAGAGAGAGAGAGAACAGAGAGAGAGAGAGAGAGAGAGAGAGAACAGAGAGAGAGAGAGAGAACAGAGAGAGAGAACAGAGAGAACAGAGAGAGAACAGAGAGAACAGAGAGAGAGAGAGAGAGAACAGAGAGAGAGAGAGAGAGAACAGAGAGAGAGAGAGAGAGAACAGAGAGAGAGAGAGAGAGAACAGAGAGAGAGAGAGAGAGAACAGAGAGAGAGAGAGAGAGAACAGAGAGAGAGAGAGAGAACAGAGAGAGAGAGAGAGAGAGAGAGAGAGAGAGAGAGAGAGAGAGAGAGAGAGAGAGAGAGAGAGAGATATGTACTGTGCAAGGCCGGTCAACACTGAAAATAGAACATTTAGCATAGTTGAAAAGCTTGGATGCCTCGTCTTACCTGCTCTTCAAATCTGACTGCCATCTCAGGTTGAGTGTATACAAAGCATACAGCAGAACTGTTTACACGCACCAGGTAAATACACCCGCTGACAAAGAGAGGCCCAATACCATTCTCCTCAACACACCTGTATTCCACTAGTCCAGTATATCCCTTTCACAGACACAGATCCTTGACTTAGCTAACATACAGAAATAAATAGAGAGAAAAAGGTATATAAACTGGCCAAAAGACTACAAAAATACCTGTAGCTAGCTCTTCCATGATGCTTTGCCTGCTGATAAAAGCCTAGTGGCCAGGGGCTTGTGTTGGGCCCGCCAACATTTATCCAGCTGACTGCTGCTGGCAAATAGGGCATCTCCCACCCTAGCGGCTAGCCAATGAGGAGCCTCCATACCTGTGTGAAAGGTAATACCTGTACAGTCACTGGAGCCTACCAGCAGAGCAACGTACCTCAGACCTGCAGGGCCTCACTCAATAGAACACAGAACATAGAATTGTAATGTATAGATACTGATACTATTCTTTATTCTACTTGACAGAGAGTTACTCATGTCTTCTCTACGGTATTACCGACAAGCCACACAAGGGGTGCTATTTCTTTCCAAACATTTTTTATTTGTATACTTTTTTTGGGACGCAAAAAAAACCCACATTTAGGCAGTAAGGACCTTGACGTCGATTGATTGTTTCTGCTTTAACCAAGAAGCTTGATCTTGCAAGTTAGAACAGAATATCACACAGTGAATGTGAGAATCCCTTCCATCTGTTATTGGACACAGTCATGGACACACAAGCCACGACAGAGGACTAGAGACATAGAAAGGACACACTAGCCAGCCACCACATAAGAAATTGAGACATCCAGAATCTCTCCTGCCAGACGTGTGTACTGTTACTGTGCTGTATGGTAACTGTGCTTTAAATAGACAGTGTGCGTGGGTGCCTGGTTTTGTGGTCACAGACAGACAAAGCTGACCCCTCAAACCCTCTCAACCAGTCATCCAGACACATCCTAGGGTTGGGCAGTATCCATATTTTCATACTGTTCCTGTAACCATCCCGGGGTATATGGTATTACCAACAGGGCACACAAGGGGTTCTATTTCTTTCCAAATTTTTTTTTTGTAATCCCTTTTTTAGGGATCTTGATTGATTGTCCCTGCTTTAACCAAGAAGCGTGATCTTGCAAATGCATAGCTGGAGCCCTGAGCAGGAAATCATTTTTGGGGAACAACAAATTGACAATTTTACAATTAAATTACAATTAAATTCATAAAATTCCATGTGATATTCACAATGCACCTGTACTGCTGCCACCAATGGTTTGGGTCCCTTTCAGATGGTTAAGCATTGCACCTGTACTACCATTACCGTACCTCAATTCCACCTTGCAAAGTTTGCATTTCCTTCTCATTTAACTTCTCAAAGTACTGCCATACAGGACCACCACTGTCGCTTGCCTTTTTCCCAATTGTTATGTCAATGATGTAGTGGTGGAGTCGACTCCAAAATAATTCATCCTTGACTCCTTGCACGTCAACTCAGTGTCAACACCCATTTCTGAGTGTCAAGATTCAACTCCTAGGATTCAGTGATTTTTAGATCTGAGAAGACTGATTCGTTGCCATACTTCTGAGAACAAACACTAGCATCTTTCACAGCGAGCTAGCGAGGGATGGAGAGAAAGGGGAGGGGCACAGTATAGGGTAGGTCGGCCACCAGGCAGGTCGGCCACCAGTCAGAACAGTGCACTCGGTCTATCAACAATCAAATGCTGTATCTCGCAATGGAATACTGGATCTTGCAATTTCTTGGCTTACAATATCTCTAGCATATCTATAGCAACTTCAGTAATGCAGGGCCTATCATCAATGAATATGCTAGGATACAGAGATGAGCAAGACACAACACAATATATGCTCAATGTGTATTCACAGAGTGGTAGCAAACCAGGGCACCAAAACAGTTAAGAAGATGTTCCTTACTCTTCAATGCTCTAAGTTATTGTGTAAATTGACCCACTATGCTGTTTACTTTCTGCATCTACATAAAGGGATCTTTCTTAACGTCAAGGATCCCAATTTCGTTGAAAGTTAAGCAGTGGCGTAGCATGTACCCCCCCAAGCTTTAGGGCCCGGCAAACCCATACAAAATAATATATGTACAGCGCCTTCAGCAAGTATTCATAGCCCTTGACTTATTCCATATTGTGTTACAGCCTGAATTCTCACCCATCTACACACAATACCTCATAATGACAAAGTGAGATATTAGTTATTTGAAAATGTTTGCAGATTTATTAAAAAAGAAATACAGAAATAATTGACATAAGTATTCACACCCCTGAGTCGAGATTGTCGAAGCACCTTCGGTCGGGGATTACATCTGTGAGTCTTTTTGGTAAGTCTCTAAGAGCTATGCACATCTGGGGTCTCATTTACTATTTAACCGTTGCGTACATTTTACACTAAATATCTGCATGTGCCATTTCTGAAAAGACTGCACACGCACAAAAACATTAAGATTTATTAACTTGGCGCATTCCACACATACGCATGCTTAATATTATTAAAAGCAGACATGATGTAAAACAGTGTGCATGTGAACGAGGTGACAATAACGACCTTATTTGCTGTATACTTTGGAAGTATTGGAATTAGGCCAAGACGGTATCTAAAAGAAATATCAATGGCGAACTTGATCAAATATCTTTGGAGGTGTTGTTCTCTTTCGTAGTGACATTTGCTGTATCTGACTGATTCTGAAAGACAAAAACAATTAAATTATTGGGGAGCTACAGTATAAACAGAATGTTTGAATTCAATAAATGTTTTGCATCAACTTTTCCCAGAAACGAAATATGCTGTACTGCACACGGATTATGAAAGAAAGAAAACTACAGTACACAATGCAAACTGTCTGTTCACCTGTATGTTATCAACTGCGGTCTCTTTCGGATTCATAGGCTATTATATTTAAAAACACATTTGGTCTATCTAATAGGCCCAAGTAAATGAGAGATGCACATGGTACTTCTGGAATATGAACTCATCACGGTCAGAAAAGGTGAGGAATTTATTCTGCAATGGATATGATGGGTATATGCACTTCCTCTATGAATGAAATGTCTACTCTAGAAATGTGCCATTACAGTATTCAGATATAGACTAGCCTACAAACGTCAATGGAAAAGGTCTGTTCTAGCGTTAAACTGCGCTTCGGTTCGGATAGGGCAAAATATTTGAAATAGTTAATCAAATAAAATGTAATTTTATTAGTCACATGCGTCAAATACAATAGGTCTAGATTTTACAGTGAAATGCTTACTTACGAGCCCCTAACCGACAATGCAGTTTAAAAAAAATAAGAATAAGAAATAAAAGTAACAAGTAATTAAAGAGCAGCAGTAAAACAACAATAGCAATATACAGGAGGGTACAAATACAGAGTCAATGTGATGGGGGCACCGGTTAAATGACAGTAGTATGTCCATGTAGGTAGAGTTATTAAAGTGACTATGTACAGATGACAACAGAGAGAAGCAGAGGTGTAAAGAGGGGGAGGGGGGGGGGGGCAATGCAAATAGTCTGGGTAGCCATTTGACTAGAAGTTCAGGAGTCTTATGGCTTGGGGGTAGAAGCTGTTTAGAAGCCTCCTGGACCTAGACTTGGCGCACAGGTACCGCTTGCCGAGCGGTAGCAGAGAGAACAGTCTATGACAAGAGTGGCTAGAGACTTGGACAATTTTTAGGCCCTTCCTCTGACACTGCCTGGTATAGAGGTCCTGGATGGCAGGAAGCTTGGCCCCAGTGATGTACTGGGCCGTACGTACTACCCTCTGTAGTGACTTGCGGTCGGCGGCCGAGCAATTGCCATACCAGGCAGTGATGCAACCAGTCAGCATGCTCTCGATGGTGCAGCTGTAGAATATTCTGAGGACCCATGCCAAATCTTTTCAGTCTCCTGAGGGGGAATAGGTTTTGTCGTGCACTCTTCACGACTGTCTTGGTGTGTTTGGACCATGTTAGTTTGTTGGTGATGTGGACACCAAGGAACTTGAAGCTCTCATCCTGCTCCACTGCAGGCACGTCTATGAGAATGGGGGTGTGCTCTGTCATTTTTTCCCTGTAGAACACAATCATCACCTTTGTCTTGATCACATTGAGGGAGAGTTTGTTGTCCTGGCACCACACAGCCAGGTCTCTAACCTCCTCCCTATGGGCTGTCTCCGCGTTGTCGGTGATCAGGCCTACCACTGTTGTCATCGACAAACTTAATGATGGTGTTGGAGTCGTGCCTGGCTGTGCAGTCATGAGTGAACAGGGAGTACAGGAGGGGACTGAGCCCGAACCCCTGAGGGGCCCTGTGTTGTGGATAAGCGTGGCAGATGTGTTGTTACCTACCCTTACCACCTTGGGGCGGCCCGTCAGGAGGTCCAGGATCTAGTTGCAGAGGGAGGTGTTTAGTCCCGCGGTACTTAGCTTATTGATGAGCTTTGAGGGTACTATGGTGTTGAACGCTGAGCTGTAGTCAATGAATAGCGTTCTCACATAGGTGTTACTTTTGTCCAGGTAGGAAAGGGCAGTGTGGAGGGCAATAGAGATTGCATCATCTGTGGATCTGTTGGGGTGGTATGCAAATTGGAGTGGGTCTAGGGTTTCTGGGATGATGGTGTTGATTTGATCCATGAGCAGCCTTTCAAAGCACTTCATGGCTACAGACGTGAGTTCTAGGGGTTGGTAGTAATTTAGGCAGGTTACCTTGGCCACAGGGACTATGGTAGTCTGCTTAAAACATGTTGGTATTACAGACTCGGATATGGAGAGGTTGAAAATGTCAGTGAAGACTCTTGCCAGTTGGTCAGCGCATGCTCGTGGTACACATCCTGGTAATCCGTCTGGCCCTGCGTTCTTGTGAATGTTGACCTGTTTAAAGATCTTACTCACATCATCTGCGGAGAGCGTGATCACACAGTCTTCTGAAACAGCTGGTGCTCTCATGCATGTTTCAGTGTTATTTGCCTCGAAGCGAGCATAGAAGTTATTTAGCTCGTCTGGTAGGCTCGTGTCACTGGGAAGCTCTCGGCTGTGCTTCCCTTTGTCCTGTGCTTCCCTTAGTCCTGTATTGACGCTTTGCCTGTTTGATGGTTCGTCGGAGGGCATAGTGGAATTTCTTATAAGCTTCCGGGTTAGAGTCCAGCTCCTTGAAAGTGGCAGGTCTAGCCTTTAGCTCAGTGCGGATGCTGCCTTTAATCCTTGGCTTCTGGTTGGGGTATGTACGTACGGTCACTGTGGGGACGACGTCATCGATGCACTCATTGATGAAGCCAATGACTGATGTGGTATACTCCTCAATGCCATAGGAGGAATCCCTGAACATATTCCAGTATGTGCTAACAAAACAGTCCTGTAGCTTAGCATCTAGCTTAGCATCTGCTTCATCTGACCTCTTTTTTATTAATCTAGTAACGGGTGATTCCTGCTTTAATCAGGAGGATAAAATTATGGTCAGATATGTCAAATGGGGGACGAGGGAGAGCTTTGTATGCGTCTCTGTGTGTGGAGTAAAGGTGGTCCAGAGTTATTTTTCCTCTGGTTGCACATTCAACATGATGATAGAAATTTGGTGAACATTTGGTGAGCATTTTCTTGTTTGCTTATGGCGGAATACAGCTCCATTCAATGCTGTCTTAGTGCCAGCCTCTGACTGTGGTGGTATGTAAACAGCTACGAAGAATACAGATAAAAACTCTTTAGGTAGATAGTGTGGTCGACAGTTTATCATGAGATACTCTACCTCTGGCGAGCAATAGCTTGAGACTTCCTTAGTTATCGTTCACCAGCTGTTATTTACAAAAATACAGTCTGCCGCCGCTGTTCTATCCTGCCGGTACATTGTATAAACAGCCAGCTGTATGTTTATATTGTCGTCTTTCAGCCACGACTTCTTGAAGCATAAGATGTTACAGTTTTTAAATGTCCCGTTGGTAGTTTAAGCTTCTGCGTAACTCGACGATTTTATTCTCCAAGGATTGCACGTTTGCTAGCAGAATGGAGGGAAGTGGAGGTATATTCGATCGCCTATGAATTCTCAGAAGGCAGACCGCTCTTCGGCTCCTCTTTCTCCACCTCCTCTACACGCAGATCACGAGGATCAGGGCCTGTTCCCGAGGAAGAAGTATATCCTTCGCATCGGAGTCGTCAGAGTTTGAAAGGAAAAAAAGTATTCCGCTAGTCCGTGGTGAGTAATCGCAGTCCTGATGTCTAGAAGTTATTTTCGGTCATAAGAGACATGCAACATCATGTACAAAATAAGTAAAAATACAAGTTACAAACAATGCAAATAAATGAACAAAAAAACACAATTAGCTGGGGGCACGTAAAATGTCTGCCTTCTCCGGCGCCATCTTCTATTTACTACTGTGAAAGTGGGTCCAATTAAAATGAGAGAAGGGATGAATGGTAGCCTATCCTAACTTGCGAAATAGCCTATTGGCCTTCAACAAGTATGAGACCATCAGTCAGAAAAGGTGAGGCATTTATTTTTGCAATGATCACGGAAATTTAAAAAAATAAAAAGGAAATAGATTACTATTTTTGAAAAATAATTATATGCGAAGACAAAATGAATAGATTTTTGCTCTTCTCACTAATGGCAAATTATTGCATTTTAGCTACCATTTTTCTTGTATGAATAAGAGTGTCAACAAACTGCAAAAAAAGAAACGCCCATTTTTCAGGACACTGTCATTCAAAGATAATTCGAAAAAAATTCAAATAACGTCACAGATCTTCATTGTAAAAGGGTTTAAACTGTTTTCCATGCTTGCTCAATGAACCATAAACAATTAATGAATATGCACCTGTGGAACGGTTGTTAATCTTACTTCTACCCCCTCCTTTTTCGAACATTCTGTTAAAAATCGCGCAACCTTTCAGCGTCCTGCTACTCATGCCAGGAATATAGTATATGCATATGATTAGTATGTGTGGATAGAAAACACTCTGAAGTTTCTAAAACTTGTTAAATCACGGCTGTGACTATAACAGATTGTGTGTTTCATTGAAAAACGCAAGAAAAACTGCTCTCTGAAAGCTAAAAATAATTTCCATAAGTCACTTCCACGAGTTGTTAAAAGAGGACAAAATTTAATATCGACCTGCATGCAATTCATACAAATTCCACACGATGTCGCCATTGTCGTCATTTTCAATTGAATTAATTGTTGGAAAATCCATCTATCTGGCATCCGTTTCTTCCAGTCTTCACCCGGATGTTGTTAATGTAGACATTGGCAGCCATTGATTTGCAAACGAGGAGCTATTGAATATACATCGCCCTGTAATCATTTTGATAGATTATAAACGTTTACTAATACCTAAAGTTGGATTACAAAAGGATTTCGAAGTGTTTTGTGAAAGTTTATCGTCGACTTTTTTAATTAAAAAAAATTACGCAGCGTTTAAAAACGATGTTTTTTTCTGAATGACACAGCTTCCATACAAAGCTATTTTGGGTATATATGGACCGATTTAAACGAAAAAAAGACCCAATAGTGATGTTTATGGGGCATATAGGAGTGCCAAGAAAGAAGCTCGTCAAAGGTAATGAATGTTTTATATTTTATTTC
This sequence comes from Oncorhynchus clarkii lewisi, assembly GCF_045791955.1. NCBI lineage: Eukaryota > Metazoa > Chordata > Actinopteri > Salmoniformes > Salmonidae > Oncorhynchus > Oncorhynchus clarkii. Next base: position 45,853,448 of record NC_092152.1, on the reverse strand, counting down.
TGCGTTTTGTGCTGCGTCGGATAAGCAGAGTCTTTGTTTACGTCGCATTCAGGCATTTTCAGGTGGTGCATGCTATCAGATAATACCTTCTCATGCTTTCGCCGAAAAGCATTTTAAAAATCTGACTTGCTGGCTAGGTTCACAACGAGTGTAGCTTTAATTCAATACCCTGCTTGTGAATTTTGATCAAGGTTTGAGTTGTAACGAGTACATTTAGCATTTAGCGTAGCGCATTTGCATTTCCAGGTGTCTACTTGAGACATCTGCGTCTCAAGTATAGTCAAGAAGTTAAGACACTAACAGCTTACAGACGGTAGGCAATTAAGGTTACAGTTATGAAAACTTAGGACACTAAAGAGGCCTTTCTCCTGACTCTGAAAAACACCAAAAGAAAGATGCCCAGGGTCCCTGCTCATCTGAGTGAACGTGCCTTAGGCATGATGACAATAAATTGCAACGTACATACTGTGACACGCCAAAGACAGCGCTACAGGGAGACAGGACGGACAGCTGATCGTCCTCGCAGTAGTACACCACGTGTAACCATGCCTGCACAGGATCGGTTCATCCGAACATCACACCTGCGGGACACGTACAGGATGGCAACAACAACTGCCCAAGTTATACCAGGAATGCACAATCCCTCCATCAGTGCTCAGACTGTCCGCAATACGCTGAGAGGAGGTTGGACTGAGGGTTTGTAGGCCTGTTGTAAGGCAGGTCCTCACCAGACATCACCGGCAATAACGTCGCCTATGGGCACAAGCCCACCATTGCTGGACCAGACAGGACTGGCAAAAAGTGCTCTTCATTGACGAGTCGTGGTTTTGTCTCACCAGGGGTGGTGGTCGGATTCGCGTTTATCGTCAACTGAATGAGCTTTACACCGAGGCCTGTAATCTGAAGCGGGATCGATTTGAAGGAGGAGGGTCCGTCATGGTCTGGGGTGGTGTTTCACAGCATCATCGGACTTGTTGTCATTGCAGGCAATCTCAACTCTGTGCGTTACAGGGAAGACATCCTCCTCCCCCATGTGGTACCCTTCCTGCAGACTCACTCTACCCCATTCCCCCTAAGAGAGGGAGGGATGAATGTCTTTAGAGTCCATCAGACAAGCAGATGATTAATGATGCTATCAAGTTTGCGATGCACAATTCACTTCCTGTTAAACGATCAGACTATAAGCTGCCCATTACCCCACTCTTTTTCACCCTCCCTCATCCACCTCCCTCTTTTTCACCCTCTCCTGCTTCATTATTTTTCTTTCTCCCCCTCTCTCACAATCCCCTTCTTCTCCTCATTAAATATCTTCCCCATCACTCTCTTTGTCTCTTCTCTTTTCCCTCCTTCTCTGTATAATGTTCAGTAGTGTAGATCGGACCTATCTAATCCATCCACAGAGCTGAGTGTTAAAGATCAGACATCACACTACTATTAAGTGTCACAGCAGGATATCTGTCATGTCATCTCTGGGCACCAGGCAGGCAGTTGGTGGCTGAATGAAAAGGTCAGCTCCACTACAGAGTGAGGGAAGAACTCAATTGCATACTCCTCATGTCCACCCTCTATCCTCGTCTCCTTCTCAAAACCCATTGGAGGAGAAGGTCAGAGTTGAGGGACCTCTAGCTTTCTCATCCAATGGGTTTTGAGGAGGAGACGCGAGTATACAATTGAGATCTTCCCTGTGTCTCACACTAAAGAGGTACCAGACCATGTTTGAACCAGACCCTGTTTAGTTTATTTTAAATGTAAGCGGGATCTCTTCCATCCCTCCCGCCCATCTCTCCTTGAAGTGATCACTGATGTTACATTGAGGAAGCTTAGATTGAGTATTCTAGTCTGATTCTGTATGGTTTTCCATGGGTAAGCCAAGCCCTTATTTTAAGATTGGATAGAGCCTCCACTTAAACCTATGTATGCATCTTTCACCTATCCTAGTCATGTGAGGTCAGTGATTACTAATCAGTGACCATAACCCAACTCAGCTCTCCAACACATACAGTAGCTCTTCACAGCCCCAAAGAGAGCACTAGAGACAGCACTCCACTCCAAACAGAAAGGCCAAGTGGTCTAGCCTCAGCTACGGGTTTCAGTTTGTTGTTTGATTTTGTTTTATAAAATAATGCCCGCTTTGGAGTACCAGGATTTGCACACCCATCTTTCGCCCTCGCCTCTCTCTCTCTCCCTCTACACTGTGCCAGCTATTCTCCATACTGTCTGAGCGCTCCATTGTGATGTCATCTCATTAGTGAGTCATTCTATTCACACATTCTGAATTCCTCTTCCCTCATTGTATTATTAGGTGGCCTGTTTACTGTTTGTAAATAAAGTTGTTATTATCACATAAGCATCATTAGCATTGTTAGTCTAAATTATTAATAAATTGACCTCGTCTTAATGTAATCACAAATACCAAAAACATTCCATAAATCTACAGTAAAGGCTTGACTGCGTTGGAGGGTAAAAAAAAATAAAACACTTCACACAAAGCACTTTGTCTTGTTTTCATATGAGAGAATGTTAATCTCAGCCATATGGGCATGAGTCATTTAAATCTCTGTTTTTCTTCATAATAAATTGTGGTTCTATTTCTATCCTTTTCCCTTCAGTGTTTCACCTGGGATTGTGTCTTTGTACAGAACATCTGAGAGACCAGAGCAGCAGAGAACAGAGCGGAACTAGGCCAGAGCAGCGGAGTGCAGACTGATTATTAGGCTTTTGATCACTGGGATATCGTCAATTAGTAAACAACCACTTCAGACACTGACCTTCCCTCCATCTTTCTTCCTCTACATAATCCTCTCCCCCTCTCTTATGCTTCCTCCTCCTGCTGCTTCCCCTCTCCTCTCTGTTCACCCTACATCCGCTGAGCCTATCTACTGCCCCATCAGTAGACCAGGTCCGTCTATTGTTCTAGCTGTTCTAAGGAGGAAGTGATGTCAGGGTAAAAACATAATAATATCTCACTTGTTTTTACTGTAGCACTGGGGTTGCTATGGTAAAACACTTCACTCCAATGGTTTCCTCATTCATATTGCCCCAAATATGAGTTAAGGTAAAATAAACCAACCGCATATTCATTGCTTTCCAACTCTCAAAGTATTTGAAGGAAACCCAACACTATTTAAAGTTGTACCCACGAATGTGGTGCGGCTGTATGGGTGTTTGATCTGAAATATGCAAAAGTCTCTTCTCCTTGGACACATACTGTACACACCCCATTTCCTGCTGCTGCTGTTCAACAAAACCTTAATTACCAAAGGGCATTTCTTGCTATTACTAAATAATAAGTATGTTTAATTTCTCTGATCAACATTGAAATTAGAGCACAGAGAACCGTGATCTCACCGGAGTTAACCTGGGTTTTGGCTGCCTGTCCTCTATTGTCTACATCTCTCAGTCAGTGTTAGCATGGGTCTTGGCAGTCTTGGCCTGACTGTGCTTTGGACTGGTGGACTGGGGTGTGGTGATGTGGAAAAAGGCCTGCCGGCCTGGCAGCCATGCAGGAAGTGTTCTGTAAACGGTCCCTCTGCCTGCGTTTTGTGACATACTCTATCGTAAATCAGTAAGTCGTGCTAGCTCATTAAAAAAAATCACATTTTGTTAAAAATATTGGCATGGGCTGTTGGATCAAAACAGAATTCATGAGAACATGTTTTCTAGCAAATTTGTTTAAATGTCAAAATAATTGGCTAGCTAACAGTCAACTGACAAGATCGCTAACTAGCTGTTTAGCTGGCTAGCACAACCACAAACTAATTCTTACACAACCAGCGAGCTAGCACATTATCTTGTCAAACTGTTAAATGACTAGCAAGCCAATGAGTAGCAAACAACTGGGACTGGAGAGTGGTGTCATGCATACGTACACATGCACACACACACAGACTGTAGTCTCCCCTAGGTACACATCTTAAAATCTCTCTCTCTCTTCCCTTTGAGGAGTTAGACCAAATCATTGTAAACATAAAAACATGTGTACTTATTTACTGTTTAATATCTAAAACAAAATTAAAGTCCTGAAATTGCATTAAAGGCAATGCAGCCAAACATTTTCCAAATGTTTATATACATTTTCCAAATGTTTATATACGTTTCCACACCGAGGTTGGAATAATACTGCGGAATTGTGAAAATTATTAGGGATGCACGATATATCAGTGAACATATCGGTATCGGTCGATATTAGCTACAAATGCCAATGTCAGTATCGGCCCGATGTCTAGTTTAACACCGATGTGCAAAACCGATGTCAAAGCTGAGGTGCATACCTATATAACGCAATGACTGCACATAAAATGTTGCACTACACGTGCAACACAGCATTCCTAACCTAGCCCACAATGTCTGCTGTGTGGATCGAGCAGTCAACAAGTCGAGCAGTCATTTGAAAGAGTAAGAACATTTCAGTGAGACAACACAAAGGTGAAATCCATTAAAGCCAAGATACTGGAATTCATTGCCCTTGACAATCAACCATTCTCTGTCGTGGGTGATGTTGACTTCGTTGAATGGTTGAGCACCGGTACACACTACCAAGTGCACTATTTTTCAGATATTGCCCTACCGGCATTACACAGTACTAGCTTTACAACATACATACTATGGAACGCCGTTTGGGTCTTTGCGTGTCAAAAAAGGATACAGTAGCACTGTCAAAGCTGTACAACAAAAGTCTGCAAACACCGGCTACGAACGATGTGTTTTCAATACCGCGTTGGTAATAAAGCATATTTTGTTCGCCCGTAACTTCTGGGGTAGCTAGCTTTAGCTTGGTACCTAGATAGCACCAATACAACCAGCCTGAAACCAATGACCAGTAGAAACTGCAGTCATTTTCATTTCTCAGCAATGATTTAGGAATCCTTGTGAGTAAGTATTAGCTAGTATTAGCACTTGTTGTTCGCCTATTGAAATTGAACTTCAGTTCATGAAAATAAATAGCTAGCAAGCTACTCAACCATGTTGCCCAAAGCTAACATTATAAGCAGCCAGCTAGCTTCATCTGGTTAGTGATGCTCGACCGGACCGGGTTATGTGAAGCTAACCACAATAAGAATTAGGCACAATAGTGGAATTTGCAGTTTGCCTTCAAAATAAAACTATGTTATTGACAGTGATGCAAATTAATACAAATAGTAGAATTATGCCAGACTTGTATTTGAAGGCTAACCACAAAATCCACTGTTGTGGCTAATCCTATTTGTGGCTAGCTTCACATAGATGGGTCTGACCAGCATTAACCAAATAAGAAATGTCTTATAAATTAGGGTTATATTAGATGAGGACACCTAGCTATATAGTTAGCTAGCTAACTATTGCTACTACAACAGATTGTCGTTTTGCTATGTTTTTGGGGAAGAACATTGTTTGCATCCATGAGCTAGCTAGCTTTTGCTTATGACCAGCACTGTAGGTGTGCGAGACAACTTTACCAGCATCATAGCATACGTATCGATGAATTGTTGTGACATATGAAATACGAGTGATAGTGTAATCAATGTGTAATTACTACGGGAAAAATGTATGAACGCGTTGAATTATTATGTGCTGTGCAGTCATATTCAGGTTTTGATTGGTCAACAAGCTTAATTGATATGTCCCAAACAACGTTCCCATAGCAAAGACCCAAACGGTGTTTCATAGACATCCTGGTTGAGAATGAAACTGAGCAAATGAAGGAAACAGCACAGCAAGTAAGTGAAATAAATATGTTTTGATTATGTGTTACTGGTAATGGGGACATATGTAAATGCCAACTAAATTACTTTTGGTCAGTGTGGTGTGGTGTGTGTGTCTAACCTTTATTTAACTAGGCAAGTCAGATAAGAACAAATTATTGTTTACAATGACGGCCTACACCGGCCAAACCTGGACGAGGCTGGGCCAATTGTGCGCCGCCCAATGGGACTACCAATCACGGCCAGATGTGATACAGCTTGGATTCAAAACCAGGGACTGTAGTGACGCCTCTTGCACGGAGATGCAGTGCCTTAGACCGCTGCATCCATGTGTGTGTGTTAACTATTTAACTGTACTACAATGCTTAAAAGGCTGCAAACATTTTTAATATCGATTAGCGTTTTTGTTTTTGCAAGGAAAATATTGGATATTGTATTAACTAGACAGTTAATTAGCTAATAGACCAATAAGAAAGAGTTCTATACCTCTCTGCCAATAACAGCTAGTTCAGTTTTCTCCTGCCAGTCAGACCACTCCCAGACAGTCCTAGCGAAATTAGTTATTGAGAAATGTATTGCAAAGAAGCAATTTTTGTTTCTTTTTGACCAGATATTATTTGATACTGAGATAAAAATGGCAGTATTGGATCTTTAACATAAATAAATATAAGTGTTTGAACACTTCAGATAAAAATAATCACTCAAATCACTTATAGATACAAATAAAACCTGTGTGTTTTTTCTTTCCCCCAAGAAAACGCTGTAAAATAGCTGCTAGGTGTTTTTTCCTCCAAAGGAGCACCAGCATCGTTGTGAAATCTAAACAAAGACAGTAAAATTAGTGGTTGCCAGAGTAACAATTACAGGGGTAGTGTGTGTGTGTGTGTGTGAGTGTGTGCGTGTGCGTTCAGGGCCTACATCCTCTGTGCCGGCACTAAAATAGCCAACTGCCCCTTATTCCTGTTGGATGGTGATGGGTTGAACACAGAAATTAATGCCATGTAATTATAGCTGAACTGAACAGAGAGAGAGAGCCATTCACTATTTGGAAAACACTAGATTAGTCCCAAATGGCACCATATTCTGGGCTCCCAAGTGGTGCAGCAGTCGAAGGCACCGCATCTCAGTGCAAGAGTCGTCACTGCAGTCCCTGGATCGAATCCAGGCTGCATCACATCCAGCCGTGATTGGGAGTCCCATAAGGCGGCTCACAATTGGCCCAGTGTTGTCCGGGTTTTACCGGGGTAGGCCGTGATTATAAATAAGATTTTGTTCTTAACTGGCTTGACTAGTTAAATAAAGGTTAAATGAAAAACTAAATGTGCCTATATAGTGCACTATTTTTGATCAGAGCCATGTTCAAAAGTAGTGCTCTATTTGGGAAATAATGTGCCAGTTTGGACTTCTTTGTTCAACATTTGTTCAACACACAGCTGCACATATAGGCCAACTGCATGCCATGGTATTCAGTATAGACTAAGGGGGGCTTTCCCCCAAAACCTAGTCAACCCACTAACAATTCCACTGTCCCTGAATGTCCCACCAGGAAGTAAGAATAAGGCATCCCAAATGGCACCCTATTTCCTTTACAGTGCACCATTTAGTGAATAGGGTGCAATTTGTGATGCAGACAATGGCTACTGTAAACCAATTACAGGGTTCTTACTCAACAGGTTGAGCAAAAAGGTCTTGAGCTGGGCTCACCATTTGGTCATTCCTGTCCTCTCTGAGGGTATTTTAGGTGTGTGAACTAAAGTGTGGAAGGAGGAGGAGGAGGAGGAGAGGGAAGCTTCGGGTTGGAATGCAGGGGAGAAGAAGTGCGGTTGTTGTCCACTGTAAAACCAAGATAATCTGCTACTGCAATGTAAATTGAACCTTTTCATCCCTGGCACGAAAGCAAGGGTGGTAAAGGCGCGCGTGTGCGTGTGCATACAGTGCATTCGGAAAGTAGCAGAGGGCAGAGCAGAACTAGGACAGAGCAGAGCAGAATACAGAGACTGATGATTATTATTAGGCTTTTGATCACTGGGAGATCGTCAATCAGTAAACAACCACGTCAGACACTGGCCTTCCCTCCATCTTTCTTCTTTTATTCCTCTCCCTTCTGCATCCTTCCTCTGCCTACATCCTCTGATCCTATCTTCTGCCCCATCAGTAGACTAGGTCTGTCTATTGTTCTAGCTGCTCTTAGGAGGAAGTGATGTCAGGGTAAATACATCATAATAATACAATCACAACACTTCTGCCCCAAACCATTATTCCTCCTCCACCAAACTTTATAGTTGGCACTATGCATTCGGGCAGGTAGCGTTCTCCTAGCATCTGACAAACCCAGATGAATCCGTTGAACTGCCAGATGGTGAAGTGTGATTCAGTGTTTCCACTGCTCCAGATTCCAATGGCGGCGAGCTTTACACCACTAGCTGAAGCTTGGCATTGCGCATGGTGATCTTAGGCTTGTGTGTAGCTGCTCGGCTATGGAAACCCATTTCATGAAGCTCCCGACAAACAGTTTTTGTGCTGACGTTGCTTCCAGAGGCAGTTTGGCACTTGGTAGGGAGTGTTGCAACCGAGGACAGACAAGTTTTACTCGCTACGCGCTTCAGCACTCGGCGGTCCCATTCTGTGAGCTTATGTGGCCTACCACTTCGCGGCTGGGCCGTTGTTGCCCTTAGACGTTTCCACTTCACAATAACAGCACTTACAGTTGACCGAGGCAGAACTAGCAGGGCAGAAATTTGACAAACTGACTCGTTGGAAAGGTGGCATCCTATGACAGTGCCACACTGAAAGTCACTGAGCTCTTCAGTACGGGCCATTCTACTGTCAATGTTTGTCTATGGAGATTGCATGGCTGTGTGCTCAATTTTATACACCTTTCAGCAACGGTTGTGGCTGAAGTAGTCGAAGCCACTAATACGAATAGGTGTCCACATACTTTTGTGTAAACATTAAGAACATCTTCCTAATATTGAGTTCCCTTTTGCCCTCAGAACAGCCTCAATTCATTGGGGCATGGACTACAAGGTGTTGAAAGCGTTCCACAGAGACGCTGGCACATGTTGACTCCAATGCTTCCCACAGTTGTGTCAAGTTGGCTGGATGTCCTGTGGGTGGTGGAGCATTCTTGATCCATACGGGAAACTGTTGAGCGTGAAAAACCCAGCAGTGTTGCAGTTCTTGAGACAAACCGGTGCGCCTGGCACCGACTAACATACCCCATTAAAAGACAAATATTTTGTCTTGCCCATTCCCCCTCTGAATGACACATATTGTATGCACAATCCATGTCTCAATTGTCTCAAGGTTTAAAAATCCTTTAAACCTGTCTCCTCCCCATCTAAGCTGACTGAAGTGGATTTAACAAGTTACATCAATAAGAGATCATAGCTTTCATAAAGCAGGTGTTCATAATGTCTTGTATACTCTGTCTGTCTGACAGACACACACACACACACACACACACACACAGTATGTGTAGGGCAGTTCCATGAGTGTTAGTGGAAACCTAACAGGCACACAGTCAACTCTGTGTGTGTATGACACTAACTGTTATCCTGTTACGCCTCGATCACACCTACACACCTCATTACGCAAAATTGTATGCAGCATCATCTAGATGGGTGTTCAACATTCACCTTCTGTTAAAATTTCTGACAAGGCGTCTACGCATACAGTTTGATGCATACGTTGGATAAATCCAACGTATGCGCCACACAGAACGCACTGCAACTCCCTCTGCAACGCAATGCTGCAAGGCAATGCTGCAAGGCAAACAACATCCATTGGAAATTAATATACTTCTGGTGTA